>NW_027618499.1:15000-70752 GCF_964187855.1 Myxine glutinosa | reverse complement strand
CTGCGGGAAGAACGGCAGGGGGAGGAAGAATGGTAGCTCGTCATGTCTTGTCAAGGAGGGAGGAGCTTCATAAGTCCTATGACTCCCCTTTCGTGGTTTGCACTAGTGTTGGTGATTAATACACTAACACCTATGAGCTTTAAACTAACGAGTTTAAATGTACGGGGAGTCCGTACCACGGTCCGGAGGATCGCTATTTTTGAAGAACTGCGCAATTTTGAATGGGATGTCTGCCTGTTGCAGGAATGCCATATTCCGCACGGTGAGTATGGATACCTCCGTGCAAATTGGCGGTACGGAGAGTCGTATTGGTCCAGCAGCTACACTAACAGGGCGGCAGGATTAGGGTTCCTTATTAAGAGCCCGAATGTCGAGGTCCTTAGTTTAGAAGAAATTATCCCGGGGCGATTGGCCGTGCTCAGGGTGGTGGTGTCCTCGACCCCACTGACCTTAGGCAATGTGTACGCTCCTACGACGGTGGGAGAAAGAGTGGAGCTCCTGCGCCAGTTGGGGCCCCTCCTCTCCACCTCTGGCCCCGTGATCGTCGGGGGAGATTTTAATATAAGTTTGGACAGGTTGCCCTGGAGTCATCGGCGCGGGCCTTAAAGGGCTTGTTCAGGATTTTAGGTTGAGGGACACGGGTGCGGAAAGGAATGAGGTCACCCGGACCGATGCGGCTGGTACCAGTCGGGCTAGGATTGATTACATTCTTTTGACACCAAATTTTGGCGACCCGGACCTGGTACTTCACGTGGTGGCATTTTCAGATCACTGTCGTTTGTCTCTGGGTATTGAATTAAATGGGGTGCGTCCCCGGTGTTCTGGACTCTGGAAGCTTAACTGTCACCTTTTGCAGGATGACAGTTTAGTGCATGCCTACGTTCGGAAGTATAGGGAGTGGGAAACGGTCAGGTGCCTCTTCCCTACCTCGGCAGCCTGGTGGGAGGAGGTGAAACGTAGGACCATAGGGTTTTTCCGAACGGCCGGGCGAATGAGGGCCGCGGGAAACGAGAGCGTTTGAAGCGCATGCAGGCGTACCTCCAGCACCTGCATAAGAAAACTTTGCGAAGGGAGGGACGTGTCAGAGAAAATCCGCCGGGTGAAGGGGAGGATTTTTAGCCTCCTTGAAGCCAGGGCGAGGGCCGTCATCTTCTGGAGCAAGGTGCAGGCATTGGAGTGGAACGAAAGGTGTACCAGATTCTTCTTTCAACGATGTGCCAGGCGGAGGGGCGGTTTGGCCCAGGTTAATGTGGGGGGAGGCCGTGTTTCGGATCCGGACCAAATTACTGAAGCAGTGGAGGACTATTACTCCAGGCTTTTTGAAAAACGACTGGTTGACCAAATCCAGATGGCCGACGTTCTCGGCCATCTGAGGAATCGTTTGAGCCCCGAACAGCGGGAGCGGTTGGAGGAGCCGGTGAGCCTGGAGGAATTGACCTCCGCTGTTAGGGATTTGGCCGCGAATAAAACCCCGGGTGACGACGGCCTGCCCGTGGAGTTTTATCGCCGCCTTTGGCACGTCCTTGGCGAGGACTATCTGCAGGTAGTGAGGGAGCTAGCCACCTCTGCGAGGCTTCCAGATTCGATGCGCCGGGGCGTCGTAAACCTCGTGCACAAGAAGGGTGATCGGGAGGATCTGTCCAACTGGCGCCCGATCACTTTGTTGAATGTCGACTACAAGATACTAACAAAGGTGCTGTCTAAGAGGGTGCACGGTGTCATGGTGGACCTCGTGCACCCGGACCAGACTTGTGCTGTTCCGGGACGCAGAGTGTCCGACAGCCTGGGCCTGGTTCGAGAGGCGATCCAGCTAGCGGAGGAGAGAGGCCTCCCACTGAGCATAGTCAGTTTGGACCAGGAGAAGGCTTTCGACAGAGTGTCACATGAATACATGATGGCCGTTTGGGACCGTTTTGGCTTTGGCCAAATTTGATGCATTGGGTGGACCTGATGTATAGGGACGTTGAAGCCCGTGTTTTGGTCAACGGACACCTCTCGGGAGCCCTTCCCAGTCGCTTCTGGGGTCAGGCAGGGCTGCCCAATGTCACCAGTCCTTTTTGTCCTTTGTATTGAACCGTTTGCTTGTGCACTGCGAGCGGACCCATCCTTCCCTGGGTTGTGGATTCCGGAACCCATGGGGAGCGCCTAAAGGTGAGTCTGTACATGGACGACGTGTCGGTGTTTGTCACCGATGCAGTCGCCATGTGCAGACTGGTGGGTCTCTGCGAGCGTTTTGGGTTGGCCTCCTCCTCTAAAATCAATCCTCAGAAGAGTGAGGTCATGCACTTTGGGCGGCACAGGACGGGCTCCGGCCCCCCTTGCCCGTACACGGAGCGGAGAGATCGATTAAAGATCCTCGGGGTCTGCTTGACCCAGGCGGCGTGGCCGCTGAGAACTGGCGAACGGTCATTGGGGGATTGGAATTGGAGGTCGCTTCTTGGCGGTCTCGTCGTCTAACCATGGAGGGGCGAAATTTAGTGATCAAGAATGTTTTGATTGGTAGGTTGTTGTATTTGGCGAGAATCTCCCCCCTCCTCCTGCGGTGGGACGGGCTCTGGAGAGATTAATCTTCACTTTATTCTGGGTACCCGAGCAGAGCGCAGGAGTAGGAGGGTAGTAAAGATGAGCCCGTCCTTGGGTGGGAAGGGTGTCCCCTGCCCGGTGTTTGTATGTATGTCTGCGTTTGCGTGTACTCTAATGGAGTTATTTGTGTCCGAGGACCCGGGTCGCCTGCTGGCGCGGGGATGTTTTGTTCTTTTTTCTGGGGCCGTCCATCGCGCGGTTGGAAGGGCGGTCCCTCCCGCTGTCTCGGCCTTTTTCTGGGTCGTGTCCGGGGCATTTCCGGATGTTTGAGGGTTCGCCCGGGAGCAGGACCTGTTGACCTGTCGGCCCATTGGTTGGCAGTTGTCGCAGGTCCTGGATCACTTGCGCCCAAGGGAGGTGCTGGCGGGAGGTGCGTATCCTTCGCAGAAGGCTTCTCGCAGAATGTACGGCGAGAAAGATTTGGGAGAACGTTTCGGCTCGCTGTCTCGCCAACGACCAGAAGGACGTCGCGTGGCAAGCCGCCCATGTGTCTTCCGGTCCGGGTGGTCCAGTGTCCCCGACCCCGATGCACAGGGGACGAAACCGTCAGGCATGTCCTTTGGGACTGCCCTGTCGCCGAGGGGGTCTGGTCGCTTGCGGCTGGCCTCCTCGAATGCTATGTGCTTTGGCTGGTGATGGTCAGACGGGACGTCTTTGCGTTCAGCGGGCTCCTACCACAACCAGTGCCTGTCCGCAAGTGGAGGCAGGCCTGGAGAACGGTCTGTATAATCAAGACCGTCTTGTGGCGAGCGAGAACCAGAGGTTTCCATACCAAGGTGTGGTTGGATCCTGGGCAGATATGGGGCATGGCCCAATCCTGCCTCCAAAGGTACAGGCTTGGCGACAGCCTGCGGGCGATGGGGCGGGGTGCTGGCCGCAACGATGCGTCAGGTGTGTCGTAAAGCCCTTCCTGGAGCGGAGAATACGGCCGGGCTTTTCCGTGGTGAAGGTGGGGGGTCCCGCGGGAGAGGTTACTTCCAAATGTGCGGGCGACAGTCATGTTGCAGCCGTAGTCCCTGACCGAGCTTGCCGCCCGGGCTTGGAAAGGTTGGGGGTGCTCCGGCAGGTGTGCTTGCGGGCCCTGTCGGGCGGTGATTCTCATTGGGACACTCACGCCTCGTGGGCAGCTCAGGGAGCCAGGGCCTTCCTTGTGGTGCATCTTCCGGGTGGGCCCTCCCGGGCGCGGCCTGGGGAGGGTGGGGGCAGTTGGGTTTCCTTTTGTTTGATCTTGATTTTGCCTTGGTTTGATTTTTATTTTCTTTCATTATTATTTCCAGCGGTGGGTCGAGCCCTCAACGTGTTTGGGGCTGCATGTTCCCGGCTGCGGTTAGCAGCCGGTTGTTGATTTCGGTATGCAAAGGAAAAAAGGCTTATTGATCCTTATTGTTTTAAGGTGTCCCTTCTTTGGTTGTTTTCGGGGTGGTGGGAGGGGGGATAGGGTCTTCTTTCCTTTCTCCCTCCCCTTTGGTTAGTTAGAGTTGTGTCTGCTGCCTGGGGTGGGAGAGGGGTTTTGGGGGGTTTGGGATAGGGATGATGGACTTTGGTTTTCATGATTTATGGTTTATTGAGTTTGATTTGATTTTTACTTTGGTCTTTGAACCTTGTTTTCTTTCGTTTCTTGATCTTTGGTTTGCTTTCTCTCTGATTTCCTATTTATTGTTTGATATCTTGTTTCTTGGCTTTTGATTTCTTGGCTTTTGATTTTCCTGGGTTCTTGTGTGGTGGTGATGGTGATGGGTTTATTGATTGACTTTTGAGCGTGTTTTTTTACCTTTTTTTATAATAAAAAAGGCCTCGGCCATAAAAGAGGTGTTGTTGTTGTAGTCTGCGTTCACACGGGCTGGGGGTGGGGGAATGTACGCACCCAGGTGTAGTTGCAGCATGTGGATGTGTAGGTGCCCCTGCTGGCCCACCTTAGCTGACCGTATCGAGGTTGAAGGGCCATAACAGGCTGATGCTGAGGACCTCGACTGAGGACCCGGTCAGTGCAGCACACTTGTGAAGTACCAAGTACCAACTTCAACTACCGATGAAGTACCAACTTCTAATTTGGTGTGTGGGTGTATCTCGGCATCAGGAAGAACGCTATTGAAAATTGGGTTGCCACGTCAAAAATCCAAGATGGCCACCACCATATATATGTCTGAAACTTGTGAGCGAAATATCTCGAAAAATAAGCGGGGTACCAACTTCTAATCTGGTGTGTGGGTGTATCTCGGCACAAGGAAGAAAGCTATTGTAAATTGGGTCGCCACGTCAAAATCCAAGATGGCCACCACCATATATATGTCTGGACTTTGTGAGTGAAATATCTTGAAAAATAAGCAAGGTACCAACTTCTAATCTGGTGTGTGGGTGTATCTCGGCACAAGGAAGAACGCTATTGTAAATTGGGTCGCCACGTCAAAATCCAAGATGACCACCACCATATATATATGTCTGAAACTTGTGAGTGAAATATCTTGAAAAATAAGCAAAGTACCAACTTCTAATCTGGTGTGTGGGTGTATCTAGGCACAAGGAAGAAGGCTATTGAAAATTGGGTCGCCACGTCAAAATCCAAGATGGCCGCCGCCATGTATGTCTGAACCTTGTGAGCGGAATATCTTGAAAAATAAGCGAAGTACCAACTTCTAATCTGGTGTGTGGGTGTACCTAGGCATAAGGAAGAACGCCATTGAAAATTGGGTCGCCACGTCAAAATCCAAGATGGCCGCCTCCATGTATGTCTGAACCTTGTGAGCAAAATATCATATCATAGCATGTTTCTGCGTCTTCCACTTTGTCAACTCGCATCACTTCACCGACAGGGGACCTAGGCGTAACGCTTGTTTTTCAAGATATTCATCTCACAAGGTTCAGACATACATGGCATCAGACATAGGATTATGACGTGGGTTGCACCCACACAACAAATTCGAATGCGGTACTTCGCTACGCACGCACGCACGCCCACACGCAAACACGCACGCCTGCACGCACAGACGGACGGCCGGACACACGGACAGAGGGGAAAACCATAGTCCCCCTTTCGCTCCACTGTGCGACGGGGGACAATTACGTGGTGGTGAGGTATTTATAATTACGTGGTGGTGAGGTATTTATAATTACGTGGTGGTGAGGTATTTATAATTACGTGGTGGTGAGGTATTTATAATTATGTGGTGGTGAGGTATTTATAATTACGTGGTGGTGAGGTATTTATAATTACGTGGTGGTGAGGTGTTTTTAATTACGTGGTGGTGAGATGTTTTGAATTAGTTGGTGATGAGGTGTTTTGAATTACGTGGTGAGGTGTTTTGAATTACTTGGTGGTGAGGTGTAATCGTCCCAAACTTCCAGTCTGCACCAACCTCCCCCCCCCCCCCCCCCCCCCCCGATGTATGTGCCGAGGGGTTCTTTCAAAACTAAATTGCCGATAAAAATGTAATATCACAGAAACAACAAATACATTTGAGCAAAATAATTGTTTGTATTATGATTGGTGTAAATTATGACAACACAGCAACTCAGGTACAGTCATTATCCTCAGCTAAAATAAGCCCGTTCCTCAGTAACGAGCAAACTAGTATATATATATATATATATATATATATATATATATATATATATATATATATATATATATATATATATATATATATATATATATATGAAGAGCTCTTTTCCAAAACGCTATAAATCCATTTGGAGCATTTTGTGTAAAATGAGAATTCTGCACAGCAAAGGAAATGAAGCAAACTTCCTTTTTTTTCTGTTTCAATGTTTAATATGCAAATATTAGAACATATCAAACAACAAACTGAAAATCTAGTAATCGTTTTTCACAACTAATTAACAAAAATAATGAAGTTTTTTTCCAAAACGCTATATATCCACTGTGTGACAGTTCTTAAAAAACACCACAAGTCCAATGATGGACGTTTCTCAATGTCAGACTTGCATTGGAATGCAGGTCAGCCCTGTCCGGGCTCGTCATCACTGCTGGCTGCATCAGCCTCGCTCACCACTGACAAAGCAGAATCATAGAACGCCCGGACGTCGTCTGACGCTCCTATTTCCGCAAGGAGTGAAAACACATCATGCTTCTTCGCCTCTTTTACAGTGGTCTGCATTGGTAATGGATCAGGTCTGAATTCAGCCCATTTCTTGCCCCGTTTCAAAACACTGTGGTGGCAGTATGCAGCACTGTAGGCGGTTTTAAAACCCACTTGGCCATTTGTGAATTCTAGCATGCGGGCCTCACTAATTTTGAAGGTTTTCTTCGTCCTCACATGATGTTTGGTGCTGATCGGTAATCAAACGACTGCCAGTCCTTTCCATACACGTAGACATTCCCAAATGTTTTCAAAATTGAGCAGTACTCTTCTGGGAGCAGGATGGTGTCCACTTTCCTAACTCTCTGTTCAATTCTCCCAAATACTCTATCTGCTGGTAAAAAGCTGTGCCCCCTAATTGGAAAGGTGTACTCAATCCTGAGACCAGGAATTGTTTGCTGAAGTGCCAAGAGCATGGATGCCATATTCATATTCTTATTTTGTCCAAAACATGAATCGCTGAACAAGCGAAGGCTTTTTTTTCTCCCGAAGCGGACCATTGAGTGGGTGGCGGAAGCAATGATCCAGTGCGGAAGCTGTCATATTGCTGTCCTTTTTGTTTTGATTTTCCAGCCAGACATAAAGGTGGACATCCTCCTTGAGGTGTTTGCTCTCCTTACCATGATGCACAACAACACCAAACAGGTAAAGGTAGAGTTGTCTGGAATAACAGGCTTGGCCTATTGGTGTTTTGGGCAAAAACAATATCCGACATATCGGGCCGACAGGCAATATCGCGGTTTGGAATAAAAGTGGCATGGCGTTTGTCGCACTTTGCAAAAAAGATCTAAACTGGGCTGCGTAAACTAACGGGAGATATCACGTTTTGAGAGAAAACGAATGTGTGATATTGACCGACTATCTGTTCACGAATGTTGGAGCTGGTAATCGCTTTTTTTTTTTTTTGGCGTTTATAGCGTTTTGGAAAAGAGCTCTTCATATATATATATATATATATATATATATATATATATATATATATATATATATATATATGTATATATATATATATATATATATATATATATATATATATATATATATATATATATATATATATATATATATATATATTGTTACGGACACGGCTAAAGATGTTGCTTGACCGAGCGGAATGGCCGCCGTGTTCGTACAGTTTACCCGATTACCCCGAACGTTGGCCAAATCGCGTCACAGATATTCAATTGGGGAAAACTCTAAAGCGATCGAATGGAAAGAGGAAGAAGAGGACGAAGACGTACAGAAGAGGAACAGGATTTATTATTTATACCACACAAACGAAAAGGAGCAGTCAAGGTTATTTACAGCAGGTGACACAGTGCAAAGATTAGCTTATCTAACTGGCTTACTTAGGCCCAGACAGACCACGGACAAACGGACAAGGCTGACTCACACAGGGATTGATGGCAGGTAGACCGATGGCACAAGGTGCACCTTGGCTCGGGGACAGGATACAGCTCAGTCTTTGGGAGGTCTTTCTTAATGGCAGAGGTCTCTCGGCGCTCGGAGGGTGCGTCCTTTCTCCTTCAGCTCTGCGCGCATCTCACCTCACCACTCCCTCTGCTGCGCATCCTCAGCGGGGAGTGACACGCCCTCGGCTGGTTGGCTCCGCCCCACTGGGGCCGGTCCGCCGCTTCCATTGGGTGCGGGGGTTACCGGGCTCCGCCCTTGACGAGGAGCTGACAGGGAGCCCCTATTTGGTAACCCCGTCGAGCACATGTTCGATGGCGGCTCGTTGGGAAGGCCTGGTGCCCTCCCAACACCCCCTACCAACCAAGCCGGAGTGAGGACGCGCACTCCCTGCGCTCGCCGCTGCCGTTGCTGTTGTTGTTGTTGCTGAACCGTGAGGAAGAGCTGCGGGGAGGTATCGGGAGGTCCTAAACTTCCTAACGGTGCCATACAATCACATTCTGGTGCAACGAAGGGTCAGAATTAATGGAAACGAGTCCTTAACTGACATAGATTAAGAATAACTAGCAAGATGTCCTATAGTCCAACTTCTTTCCTGGAAGTCCTGGCAGTGTCCATATGTTTTATACCTCTCCCACCGCCCCCTTCCCATGCCCCCCCCCCCCAAAGCCCTCGCCCTCTCTCAGATCTCTCGATGTCTCCATGTCTCTCGGTCCCTGCTCTCAAATGTTGTGTTTGTGTCCTTCCCCCTCTCTCCCCATCTTGTCTACCGCTCCCGATGTTATATGTTTTATGTGTCGGTTTGTCTTTCTGTGTGATTAATGTTCGCTCTTTCACGAGCCTCGATCTTGTATACAAAAAAAAAGTTGTCTTACATGAGATGCGGTGAACCTGGGCACGACATTTAATGGGGGAAATAGGGGGAGGTCGGGTCTACAGAGTGTTGTTTACAGAAAATGGGACTAGGGAATGGGGGATTGGGGATAGTTGGGAAGTATTGAGGAAATAGGGGAATATTTACAAGCGGATATGGATGGATGCAAATCCCATATCCGCAACATTGCACCCTTCTCTACCTCCGGGCGTCCCGACCCGATAAATTTTTACCTACTTTAGTGTGGCACTCAGATGTAGTTCCCTCTACTATTAACTCAACCCTGAGTGCGACAGTTTTACAGATGTTCACAAATGAGTAAATATGTCCCCCTGCGACGTTGCACCCTTCTCCTAACAGAAACACACCCACAGGATAACCGAATCGCGGAAAGCATCCTCAAACTAAACATTGACGGTGGGGAGCATTATTTACTTTATTTACAAAACTAACCCAGGACCTGCGATTGTTCTTTCTGGGGGGAGACAGTCTGCTCTGCATCGACGCACCATGAAAACACCCAAAACGCACCAATACATTCTCAAGCACCAATCAATGCAGTCACCACTGTTCATCAATAAAATAAAACCAACAAACCCAAACCCTGCAGGTGTCTCTTGCTCTTCGGCTCCCTCTGCTGGCCATTATTATTTTCCTGGTGTTGTCATCTTCCTTTGCTGTTGGCCTATTTGCACTATTAAAATAAAATGCACCCACGTGTCCCTTTCTTTTATTTATGGCCCACAGGGAGCCGACTATGTGTGGTGCACCTGTGGGGCATCGGTGCCCTGTGGCCAAGGTCCGCCAGCAGAATCTCGGGCCCTCATGGCCGGTTCCAGCAGAGGGGCCATGCCCCAACCCATGGGGTCCATAAGTGGTGCTCGGCCACAGACATGTGGTCCATAATGTGGTGCATCGATGCAGACAGCTGTGGTTGCGAGAGGTTCGGGTGCCCAATGGCGGACTCACGCACACTCCCCTTGGCGCCTAATGGCGCACAGGTCCTCATGTGGGAGACAAAAAGGGGGAACAAGACAGATGAGCGAGGGGTAAGGTCTCAAGGGTACACATTCATAAAGGCAATGCAAGGTGAAGTGCGTACGGAGAGCGAAGTGAGAAAAGCTCGTCCCTACCGTACGTCACCCCCCTTGTCACCTACCCCACCCTTGCCCTCACCCCATATTTACAAAAATCTACATCATTTACAAATTCGTCGCTAATGTCTCGTCTCCCCATATTTCTCCAATACCAAATTCGTCACCACAATCCCTCTAGCCAAAATTTGCCATCACCCAATTCGTCATCAATCCTCATAAGGAGGAAGAGATGGAACATCAAGCACAATGTCACACCCACGTCATGATGCGTCTCACATTCCAAACATCTGCACAATAAAATAACAAAACATGGCATGGTGTGGAGGTACGTCATCTCAGGTGAGTGCATGTAGATGTTGCGAGGGGACTTCAATCCTAACTATCCTCTGAATGACATTAACACACTTTACACTACCCGGGGTCTTTCCCCGCCAATCCATTGGCCAACTTACACTATGGGTTCTAAAAACCAATTCCCATTGACCAAACTGTGGTGCTTCTCAATTTGGGGTCTCACTCCCCCGATTCATCTCCCGGTGCCCTTGCACAATTTCTGGGCTGCGACGTGTAGCTCTCCCAGCAGGTCTACCCACCTGCACACCTCCACCACTGCAGTTGCCACCCGAGCTTACCTAGCTCCTCACCCTAACCTATCTAACTGGGGAAGGCCCCTCCTGGCTCTGTCACCCCTTGGTGCCCTCTGGCACTGGGCTACCCGGGTCCGTCCTCCGGATCCTCGGGCCCCATCCACAACTACCGGCTCCCAGAGCCCACCTGCGGCCTCACCTGGCCGACATCCTCACAGTGGTGGAGTGCCCAAACCAACTACACACACTAACAGGCTACACGCCCAGCCATTTCCACAACACTAATGCACCCATCCAAATACCATTCTTCCACCCGCACCACAGATGCCAATATCCAACCACAATTTACCTATACCCTCTACCTAACACTTACACTACCCGCCCCGGGTACTCGTGAAAGGGGTCCACTCTTCCCCCATCCACACCTTCGCACCATGCACACCACTCCGTACCACTTACTCCAACTCTCTCCACACCACTCATTCTCTGCTCCATATATTTCACACACCTGTACTTGCACACCTGTGCTCTCATACTTGGTGCCGCCTGCACCCTTCTCTCCCCCAAGCGCATTCGCGCTGATCCACAACACTCACTACTCACCATGACACTCATCCGCAATGCTCTCTCATTCATCACTCGTACACTCACACACACCTCGGAGCATTGCCTCACCGATGCCTCATTTGAAGCTCCTCACCAGCACTTCCATTCATACTGCATCATCTGCTCTGTCTACTCCCTTCTAAAACTCGCGCTCCTCCGTCTTCCCTTTAAACTATTGCGCTCCCTCGTCATTATAATCCACACTAATCTACCTGCGTCCCCACTACAGGTATCCTTGCCACTAACTAATCTTAACATTGCCTAATGTCATCTTCTAGGGCCCTACACACAATATCCTAACCCACCCGGGCTAGTTTTCACTGCCATCAACCCCATAAGCTAGTGCTCCTTTGCCCCCCTCTGTGAGGGATGACAGAGTTGCCATCCCACCACATTGGGGAGGAGGTCCTACTATCAATTTGGCACACCAAATTTCAGCCAATCAAAAATTTTGCCAATCATCTGCCAATCACCGTACCAATCATCAAATTTTGCCTTTTTCTAATTTTGGGTCCAAAACACTAACCTCATCACCCGTCTACTTATTAGATCCTCTCGGTGCGCCAATTCCCTTCTAAAGCTCGGCTTCGTACAGCCGAGCAATGAATGCGGGTTGTTTTGTGCCAGCGGCTGGATACGTTCCGCATTCGGGGCAGGGACGGGGGCTTACCCGGGCCGAGATCCCACGCACCACCTCGGCGTGGAGCCATCCAATGTCCCAATCTCGACCTGCCGGCACGTCTCAACAAAAAGTGGTCGCCATGACGACCCTTCCTATCGGGCTGCCCGTTGCGCCTAGCGGAGCACGGACCCGGCCGTTCGAAACGCGGCCCAGCATGGATCACGTACGGCGGTCCTTTTGAACCCGCCGTGGCTCGGATCCCCGCTGGTTCTCGCGGCACGCGAAGCCCGGCACGCACCGAGGGCCCGATTCGGCTATAAGTCGCTCTAACCGCTAACCCGGTTACCGTCGATGCCTCACCTGCATGCTTACACGCATACGCTACCCCTTTCTTGCTCATACCTCCAGCTATTCCCATGCTCCTCGTCATTGCACCTTCTCTTACACACTCGGTACACTCATTCCGCTCATAGACTTGGTCACACACCTGACCACCGAACACCTTTGCACGCACTCGTCGCTCGCACACCTCACCAACACACCTCTTCGCGCCCCCTCCTCGGTCACCTCCTCTGTGACAATCACAGGTGTGGTCTCACTCGCACACCCAACCACGTGCCTCACGACCAACTCAAGTGTGCATTCCCACACACGCTCTACCATTCCAGGTGTGCATCCTTCCATTCCAGGTGTACATCCTCGCTCACCTGTCACAACCAACTCACGCTCCGTGTCATTCTCACTACTTTCACCACCACTCTTGACAGCGCACTCCCCCTTACTCTCGACAGCACACTCTTTCCTCATGCACCTGTCCGTTACACACCTTTCTCGCGCATCCTCTTGCGCACACTCTTTCGTTACTTCCTCCGTAACACTTACCACACCGCGCTTCCATGTACCCCCTCGCACACGCGCTTCGACCAACTCACTCTTGACGGCACACTCTCCCGTTACATCCTCTGTAACACTCCTCACTACGCGCTTCCATGTGCTCCCTCGCACACGTGCGACGACCGACTCACTCTCGACAGCACACTCACTCCTTGGCGTGCACTTTTTCCTCACACACCCCATGGTCGAACATTCTCGCACACCTCGTTTTTCGCACACCAGACCTGTCGCACACTTCACCAACGGCCTCTCACGAACACCCGGGTCCACATCAACCCCCAAGCCGACTGAAGCTTTCCTCACATCATGTACATTTCCGATTATATCGCCACTCACCTTGGCCCATCGTCGTCGCACCTCTTCTGCCACCTGCAAACACTTTATTTGGTCAGTGAGCAGCACATCATGAGTTGAGCACCGACCTTGTACCAATTCCATTACCTCCTCCTTTATTTCTCTCTTAGTTTCTGTCCGTCCCTTCTTAATTTCACTCACCTCCTCTAACACCTCCTTTAACTTTTGCTTCACCTCTTTTATTCCCCGGTGCGTCTCCTCAAGTTCGTCCTCTAAGGCTACCGTGACCGTCTCTATGTGCGTCCTTACCTGCCGGTCCTTCGTCTCCATTACCTCTGTCACCTCTTCCAACCTCGTTGTCAGTCCCTCACGTACCATCTGACATTGCCTCTGTGTCGCTATCAAGTCATTTTTAATTTCTTTTTGTGTCGCCTTTAACCCTCCTAGTACCGCAGTGTTCCTTTGAACCTGCTCCACTAACTCCGTTTGTCCCTCTGTCAGCTGTTCCACCTCCTCCGTCAGATCTTCTATTCCCCCCTGTAACCTCGCCGTATTATTTCTCACCTCTTTCTCTATACGCTTTTCGCCTCGCTTTACCTCCTCGCGTACCCCCGAGACCTCCTCACTTACACCTCGTCGTATCTCCTCCATCTGGTTCCCCATCTGTTCGATTTCCCGGGCGGATTGCTCCCCTATTTCCCGTAATTTGTCTTCCATCCTATTTTCTAACCCCATTAACCCATTTTTCACCCCCTCTAACTGATTCTCCTGGGCAGCCATTCTATTTTCCACCCCCGTTAACCCATTCTTTACCTCTTTTATCCCATTGTCTAACCCCTCAATTTTAGCTTCTAGCCGTTCCCCCATTTCTCCCATTTTGCCCCCCATTTCTCCCATTTTCCCCCATTTCGCCCCCCATTACCCCCATTTTGCCCCCCAATTCGTCCCTCATTGCCCTCATACTGTTTTTCAAACCTCCAATTTGGTCTCCCATTTGTCCCATAAGGGCCCCCATCATTCTGTTTTCCATCTCTTCACTATCAGCCCTCCTTCTGTCTTCCATTTCTTCGCTATTCTTGTCCATAAGGGCCTTCATTTGTATTAAAAAAAGGTTCAAATCCACCAGCGGCGCTGCTACGGTCGCGGGCGCGGTCGCCGTAGCCATGTGCGAGGCGCCATTTTGCGCGCCCGTAACCTCGTGCGCGAGCGCGCCATTTTGTGCGTCTGATACCCCCTCAACCGCCTCCTCATTGCTCCCCTCCATTTGATCCTGGGTTACTCCTAACCCCTCCTCTAGCTCACCCACCGGCATCCGATCGCCTTGACCAGCCATGGCGCGATTTCAAAATTCGGGTTTTTATTTTAAAACAAAACAAATTTCACAGTTAATAATTTCGAGCGCGTGAAGCGCGCTTCGGGTCCAATCCCACTCCCCGACACCAAATGTTACGGACACGGCTAAAGATGTTGCTTGACCGAGCGGAATGGCCGCCGTGTTCGTACAGTTTACCCGATTACCCCGAACGTTGGCCAAATCGCGTCACAGATATTCAATTGGGGAAAACTCTAAAGCGATCGAATGGAAAGAGGAAGAAGAGGACGAAGACGTACAGAAGAGGAACAGGATTTATTATTTATACCACACAAACGAAAAGGAGCAGTCAAGGTTATTTACAGCAGGTGACAGTGCAAAGATTAGCTTATCTAACTGGCTTACTTAGTCCCAGACAGACCACGGACAAACGGACAAGGCTGACTCACACAGGGATTGATGGCAGGTAGACCGATGGCACAAGGTGCACCTTGTATCGGGGACAGGATACAGCTCAGTCTTTGGGAGGTCTTTCTTAATGGCAGAGGTCTCTCGCGCTCGGAGGGTGCGTCCTTTCTCCTTCAGCTCTGCGCGCATCTCACCTCACCACTCCCTCTGCTGCGCATCCTCAGCGGGGAGTGACACGCCCTCGGCTGGTTGGCTCCGCCCCACTGGGGCCGGTCCGCCGCTTCCATTGGGTGCGGGGGTTACCGGGCTCCGCCCTTGACGAGGAGCTGACAGGGAGCCCCTATTTGGTAACCCCGTCGAGCACATGTTCGATGGCGGCTCGTTGGGAAGGCCTGGTGCCCTCCCAACACCCCCTACCAACCAAGCCGGAGTGAGGACGCGCACTCCCTGCGCTCGCCGCTGCCGTTGTTGTTGTTGTTGTTGCTGAACCGTGAGGAAGAGCTGCGGGGAGGTATCGGGAGGTCCTAAACTCCCTAACGGTGCCATACAATCACATTCTGGTGCAACGAAGGGTCAGAATTAATGGAAACGAGTCCTTAACTGACATAGACTAAGAATAACTAGCAAGATGTCCTATAGTTGTCTTACATGAGATGCGGTGAACCTGGGCACGACATTTAATGGGGGAAATAGGGGGAGGTCGGGTCTACAGAGTGTTGTTTACAGAAAATGGGACTAGGGAATGGGGGATTGGGGATAGTTGGGAAGTATTGAGGAAATAGGGGAATATTTACAAGCGGATATGGATGGATGCAAATCCCATATCCGCAACAATATATATATATTGTTACGGAACCCAACGTCGGCCTATGGTTCCCCTTTGAGGGGGAATTAGTCCCCTCGCTTGTCGCTGACCGACGTGGTCCCTGAAGCTGCACCGCGGCCTCCGGAAAGGCCGGTGAGCCGCTTCGTTCGCGACCGCGGATAAGATAGTAATTTGCCGAGCGGATGGCAGCCGCGGCCCGAACCGTTAACAAGACTAACCCGATCCTGAAACGTTGGCCAAATCGTGCCACAGGTATTCAATTTGGAAAAGACAAAGACGACGGATGTGAAGAAGAAGAAGACAAGAGGTAGGAAATACGAATAGGATTTATTACTATTTACAACCAAAAGAAACCAAGGAGAAGGAAGGATAATAAAATAAAGGCAGAAAGAGGGATGGACCAGAAGGACACAGTGAAACGTAGCTTACCTATGCAGTCTTACTTAACCCAGGACAGAACAAACAAAGACGGACTCACACGAATGGGGAAATGAAGGCAGGAACGAATCGCTGGAGGTGGATGGCTTGGCGGGAGAGGAAGGTTCAGCGGGGATCGGTCGGGCTGGAAGCGGACAGCCGCCGTCAAGATTCGAGCTGCGATCGCCAAACCGCCGCGGTTCCAAACTGCGCGGCGAAGCTCCTCCTGTGCACCGTGCACTCTCCAAAGCTGCTCCGGTCTCTCTCACGTTCCTCCACTCGGGCTTGCCAGTTCGCTTCTCTTTTTCTCTCTCCGCCGGCTCGTCTCGCTCACCTACCGTCTCTGGCGCAACTCTTAGAACTCTCTCAAAGGCTTCCGCACGCGCTTATATAACGCCTCGGGCGATCAAGCCGCCGGCCTCCAGGACACGCCCATCGGTGAGCTCGCCTCGGCCCTATTGGTGGGCACAGGCTCTCTGGCTCCACCCTTGATGACGATGGGCGGGCACGCCCTTCTTCCCTGAGCTGACCACGCCGTAATGGCGGCAAATGCAGTTGGTAGTAGAGGCTTTGGGAATGGGAATGAAAGGGGATCTATCTATTTGAATTCGGTGCAATGGAGTGTCAATTAATGGAAGACACAGCCTTAACCTACATAGAATAAGGAAATAAACTACCAACATGGAGGAAATCTATGATTGGCTAACGTGATTGTTTATGACCTAATTACGGGATGCACTTTGACCTTTATACACAACTGGAGGAAGGAGGGTGATATTTTTACAACAATTTACACAACAATAAAAGAAACACAATTCTCATATCCACAACAATATATATATATATATATTGCCCTCCATAAGTATTGGAACAGTGAAGCCAAATATGTTTTCATTGCTATAAAAGTTGCTCAAGAAATTTGTAGTTGAGCTCAATCAATTTTAGCAAGAGTAGGCCGACAGAAGCCTTTTATTCCTTGGTATCGCTGTGCATATATGTTTCACCATTGTAAAACAAGAGCACTTTTATGTACAGACCCCAATTTTAGGTTTTTAGGAGGTCTATAAAAATTGTAGATTGTGGTGTTATTGTCGTGTGGTGAATACTGAATACTATGGCTCCTGATGGAGGTATCACATGACATGCGTATACAGTCCAAGCTAGTGAAGGTGACTCCATGTGGCACATTGCAGCCCAACTTCATGTTTCAACAGGAAAATCCGAAAACAACTCGAAACTCATACTGTTTAAGTGGTCGAGGAAGAAAGCCCAAACTCTCAAAAAGTGTTAAGTACCTCAGGGTATGTCTTCTATATCAGAGATGATGATGATGCAGCAGAGATGATGATGATGCAGCAGAGATGTTGCGAATGACTCAGCTGAAAGGACGGGTGTTAACATTTCTTCAAGAGCAATAAGATGGATATCCATGAGCGCAAAGCGGTCTCAATGGACGTGTCACTAACGTCGGAAACCTCTGTTGACTTTGCCTCTCGTCAGCAATGGCAAAGTCAGTTTACAATAACCTCTCAACACACATTCACCACACTACAACATCACTGACAATGCATTCACAATCCTACAGGTGTGGCCCATTCTGATTGCTGGCATGATAACCAATCAGCGCAATGTGGCTGTACTATGGATAATTTCATTTTCACACATGACACGTGATTCTATCATGTGTTATTTACATTTTATAAATAGTTTTTACCGTTTCCATGATTATTTACAATACTGTATATAAAACTTAAGGCGCGCACGCGCACACGCACACACACACACACCCCTGCAAGCCATCATGAGAGATTAGATAGGACAATCGGCATGTGGAGAAACGAGGCGATGCATTGTCCAGATGTGTGCACACTAGCTCAGATGTGGTTCACTCATTCATTTCCATGTCCGGCAGGCTGATCTGTAGTGCCTAAGACTCTTTCAAAACAATATTTATGTTTGCACAAAGAGAGGAGGAAAACACTTCATCTGAGTAACAGACACATACACATTTGTCTGCAAGAAAGAACCCCGCAGCAGAGAGAACAAATAAATAAAAACCTTTTATCGTGTCCTCATTAACAGGATGGCTGCAACTTTAAAGGTTCCACTATCACTAACAGCGAAGCACAATGCTTCAACAGCCCAAAACCCCTGTTTCATGCTGTATTTATGGCCTGTAACTGCACTCAAAGTAAAAGGTACAGACAAGAAAAAAAAATCATAAAACATAGTCTGCCGTGATATACTCGTACGTCAAAAGCCCCATCATAGACTTTAAAAGAAAGGTCAGGCTTCAAAGCCACCCTCCACGGCGAAGCTGCATGCATTTCCTCAAAGAAGATGAAATATATGGTAAGCTATTCGACCAGATTTGTGTATAGAAGTCGGGCGGTTCTCCATAAGCAAAGAAACGGTATAAACACGACGGCAGGAAGGGTTAGAAAACGGGAAAGGTTGAACCGTTCGATTTGCAAAGCACATGTTCGGACTTCGGAGCATCACAAAATAGCATATTACGAGAGGAAACCGCAGTGGTCGCATAATTTTACCGATGCCGCTAGCTTTATTTGTTTTGACTTTCTTAATAAACTCTCTACGGCCTGCTCCGAAGGCCTCTATTGCTCGCAGCGCATGCTTAGCCGCTTTAGCAATGCCAAATTGTACCTGCGCTCCGCCGTGCTGCGTCTTAACCTGAAACAGATGTCAAACAAACAGGTTGCGAGGGCATTTGATGCTACATTAGTGCTGCAAGCAAAGATTTTATTACGAATAATAAGACTAAAAATAAAAAGAAACAAACAAACAAATAAAAAAAGGAAACTGAGTGTTACCACTTTTAGCCAAACCAAACTGTTTCGAAAAACCACGTTAAACACGGAACAAGGTTAATCAATCGAGAGCAGACATTCATTCATCACCTTTAATACATCATGACCGTTGGGAGTGACCACAAAACCACAGTTGCCTCAGTCGTAGTGTGCTGCAGAACTATTTGAGATACAATCAAATGTTTTGACTACGTCCTTTTTTTCTTTCCAGACCGAGTTGCAACCAATATTAGTCGTTAAGTGTTGAACTCGTATCAAAATTATTTTGCGGGGCTGGCCTACCGATAGTCAATAACCGAGTTGAGGGATAGTGTGAAAAGCATGTTCCTAAGAGCGGTGTTGGCTAATTTAACGTCAAATCACCTGATTTTCTTGGTGAACTCATTAGTCGTTGGAAATTTAATGCCGAGTTAGGAAAATATTAAATTCCCCTTTTTGCCGGAAAGCCTAAAGACAGCAAAGATAACCAAAATGATAAAGTTCCAGGACAAAAAGATGAAAAGATCATATAAACTGGAAAAAATAAATGAAGAAAGAAATAACTCGTTACCAAATTGCCAATTATAACAAGAAACAATTACAACATATCTTGTAACCAAGATATGGTCTTCAAACCAACATCCGGATAGCCAAGAAAAAGCCTTGTCAATCACCAAAGGACTTAGCTCTAATTTTATGATCTCTAAAATAGATCAGCTGAGCAGAGTCGAGACAGATCACATTTAAATGTTTTTGGATTACAAACCTAAACAACCGACAACAACAATCGCAGTAAAAACAAGAAAGAGCAATCAAAGACTGCAGACCCTCGCCAGGACGTGTTTTCAGTGGTTTTTTGAAAGGCTTTTGGGTTAAAACAAATATGGCGGCCAAACCACGTGACCGATAACGTCATCATTAGTTTTTTTTTCTCCACCAATTTAACCCTAGATGATGCTCAATAAATTTCATCTTGATCGCATTAAGTTTTACACTTGTTGAATTATGACGTCATAATGGAGGCACCTATGGCATCATCATTAACACATGTTATTCCACATGGAGAGTTATTTACAATGAGCAATGTCTCAATTTTTTCTATTCAGCGCTTTCGGAGATAGAGGTGCAAAGTTTTTCGGGTTTTCTAAGATGGCGACCGAACCACGTGACCGATGACGTCATCATTATTGCACCTAAGGTGAAAATTTCCTGTCAATCGGACCAACGGTTGCAGAGAAAATAATATTTATTCTGTGCGGACAAACAAACAAACGGACTCACGTGCAATACCCTCTTCTCTGACGAGGGTAAAAATGGAAGAAAATGGAGCATTTAACAATGCAGAGCCTCACCGTGTCTCTAGATTACAATAGATGTGAGAATAAATCATCGATATTAGGAAAGTAACACTCACTGATACACAGATATATTACAATAGCCTCTTCTGTAGATGAATGAACGGGTGAAGCTAAAAAAAAAAATTCAATTCGCAACTCACTGGTAGATTGACATGCGGACTCACAGACTCACTGATTATAATAGCCTATCTTGTCCATCTGGTAACAGGTGAGGCTAAAAATGCAATTCATTGGTAGATCGGCGTGCAGACTCACACATTCACTGATACACAGACCGATTACAATTTAGTCTCTTCTGTAAGTTAGTGAATGGGCAAAGCTTTAAAAAATGCAACTCACAACTCTCTGGTAGATCAGCGTGCGAACTCACACACTCACTGATACACAGACCGATTACAATTTAGTCTCTTCTGTAAGTTAGTGAATGGGCAAAGCTAAAAACAATGCAACTCACAACTCTCTGGTAGATCAGCGTGCGGACTCACACACACTGATGCACAGACGATTACAATAGCCTCTTCTGTAAGTTAGTGAATGGGTAAAGCTAAAAAAAAAATGCAACTCAACTCTCTAGTAGATCAGCGTGCGAACTCACACACTCACTGATGCACAGCCGATTACAATAGCCTCTTCTGTAAGTTAGTGAATGGGCAAAGCTAAAAAAAAAATGCAACTCACAACTCTCTGGTAGATCAGCGTGCGGACTCACACACTCACTGATGCACAGCCGATTACAATAGCCTCTTCTGTCTGTCCATGAACAGGCAAAGCTAAAAAATGCAACTCACAACTCTCTGGAGATCAGTGTGCGGACTCACACACACTGATGCACAGACGATTACAATAGCCTCTTCTGTAAGTTAGTGAATGGGCAAAGCTTTAAAAAAAAAAAATGCAACTCCTAACTCTCTGGTAGATCAGCGTGTGGAAGCACACACTCACTGATTACACTTGATTCCCACTTGAAGACCAATTACAATAGGCTCACACACACTCACTGTCCGTCCAGGAACGGGTGAGGCTAAAAATGCAACTCACTGGTGATTTTAGTCTGAAAACAACAAA
Source organism: Myxine glutinosa (assembly GCF_964187855.1). NCBI lineage: Eukaryota > Metazoa > Chordata > Myxini > Myxiniformes > Myxinidae > Myxine > Myxine glutinosa. The sequence goes on along the minus strand of NW_027618499.1, from coordinate 49,495 downwards.
CCCAGAGGTCCTACGTTTCCAGCAGTGGTCTTCAAGTGGGACGAGACATGATTTTGACTTCTAATACTATTAAACAATACACCCTCTGCATATGGGTCATCAAAAAGATTGTTTCTTAGAGAACACTGTACAATGTGTAAAATTAATTATCATATAAAAATTGTGCATATCAAAGTGCTCATAAATGTGTATTTACCTTCATGAGTTTCGGAGTACATCAATTTTCAACCTTTTACGTCACTTGTTAAAACAGTATTTGGTCATGGCGACCATACATATTATAAAAGGAGCCGTGTCTGTCTGTTTGTTTGTCGTGTTATAACCTGAGAAAGGATAAACGGATTTCAATAAATCCAACTACGGTGGATTCGGGTAACTCCTGGGAGTGTCTGTAAGCCAAATATTATTAATTTTTTTAAATATACATATACAGTGGAACCTTGACTTACGAGTGCCCCAACTTACGAGTTTTTCGAGATACGAGCCGTCGCTCCGGCAGTTTATTGCTTTGAGATGCGAGGCGAGATCCGAGTTACGAGCTTTCGCCACCCGGTCACGTGGTTATCTTGCCGTTCAAGTACGTATCTCTGTCGTATAGCGCTGCATTTTTTTTTTCGCATTTTGGTTATTTCGAGTTCACGCCGCCAGGTGGGTTGTTCTGGTCACGTGGTTATCTTGCCGTGCACGTACAGTACGTATCTCTGTCGTATAGCGCTGCGTTTTTGTTTTCGCATTTTGGTTATTTCGAGTTTACGCCGCCAGGTAGGTTCTGGTCACGTGGTTATCTTGCCGTTCAAGTACAGTACGTATCTCTGTCGTATAGCGCTGCATTTTTGTTTTCGCATTTTGGTTATTTCGAGTTTACGCCGCCAGGTAGGTTCTGGTCACGTGGTTATCTTGCCGTTCAAGTACAGTACGTATCTCTGTCGTATAGCGCTGCATTTTTGTTTTCGCATTTTTGTTATTTCGGAAAATTTCATGTTCATGTCGAACATTTCATGTTCATGTTCATGTTTTCATGTTCATGCCATGCCAGGCCACAACTTGTTCAGAGTGCCGGCGATAGCTCGCCTTCTCTTTGTGGAAAACACGGTGAGATCCTTAACATCCAACAACTAATGGGACGCAAACGGGGCGCCCAGTTTAGCGGTACACACATTGATGAATCACCCTGCCTGTGATTCACCCATGACAGGTTATAGCTGGGTCGGGATTCAAACCCAGGCTGGACAGTTTAGACTTTAGAGTCAAGTGTGCGTACCTCCAGTCCAGGTCATCCTGCCAACTTGTATGCTGCATACAGGTGAAATATAAAGCGCGAGATATTTTTATATATACTGTATATTTAAAAAAAAATTGGTGTGGTTTTTGGCGGGCTGGAACGGATTAATAGCATTTCAATGCATTTCAATGGGGAAATTTGATTTGAGATACGAGCAATTTGAGTTACGAGCTCGGTCACGGAACGAATTAAACTCGTAAGTCAAGGTTCCACTGTATATATATTTTTATGAGTACATGGACACGTGTGTAGAACCACCTTTAGAGGTCATTTTTCTCCGCAGAGCAGGGGTTGGCCTTTTTCGGGCACCATGGTACCCTTTTTGAAGCAATGATTTATGGCCGGATGCCCTTCCTGCCGCCAACCCTGTTAGTCGCCTCTTGCGACACACAGGGAATTACCAGTGAACTGGTACTCGATTTGCCAACCTCGGAAGGATGACAGGCCGAGTCAACCCCCCTGGCGTTAATTCAGCGAAGGACCGGGATTCAAACCCAGGATCCTAGGATCCCAAGCCAGCACCATAACCGCTAAGCCAACACCAGGCTACATGGATACGTGTGTGAAAACTGAAAATGCCAACACCTTGGTTATCCCTGCACGGAGAGCAGGATCTCCCAGGAATCGTTTTTTTCTTTTTCTTCCCCCATAGATTAGCCATCGCAGCAAAGATTGGTATTTCCATAAGCAAAGCGACAGGTCTTACATATTAGTATTGTAATAAGTTAAAGATACATTTTACCCACATTACAAGTAATCACCGGTTACAAGTACAAATACTTTTTCACAATTAAAATGGTTTAACTAATTAAATTTGCTTATCCTTTCCAGTTCCGTGGAACTTGCTAATCGTTCTCAGTTCCTTGAGCAGGCCAGAGTACGTTGAACTGCTGCTGGCTGCTGCGTGTGAGCATTAACAAGGCCAATGCACCTAGTTAAAGGAGCATCAAGCAGTAATTGGTATTACATTGACTAGCATCGAATGAGAGTGCAGATTTAAGCCCATGGTCGCTGAGCTGAGGTGGTTGTTGAGCTCAGAGCCCACCCATAAAACGTTTGTTAATGAAGGCTCCTAGCCCTTCCACAAGCCACATGGGACTTTTTGATGCAAGGCTTTACAGCTTTTTGATTAGCTGTGCTTTACTTTTATTCCGCCTCCTCAGCGACACACCCTCAAACTTCTGTGGTAACTATGGGGACTGGAGATTTGGGATGGGGAGTGGGGCTCCAGTAACCAAGCAACCCGTATGATCGAAGCAAGGTACGAGATTTGGTATATGATTACGAGTGTGTTCTCGATCAAACAACAACAACAACAACAACAGGCATTTTAAGGCCATTTTCCCTACAAGAGCGGGGGTTAGCCTTGCGGTCCCCGTGACAATCTTCTCCATTTTGCCCTATTTTCTGCATCTCCCCTTGTTAACCCCCTTGCCCGCATTACTTCTTCCACCATCTTTAGCCAAGTCTTTCTCAGTCTTCCCCGTCCTCTACTTCCTTCTACATTCATTTCCATCACTCTTCTCAACCAGTCACTTTCATCCTTCCTCAACACATGACCAAACCATCTCAACCTGTTTCTCTTCACTGCATCAATCAAAGGCTCTATATTCATCATATCTATCTCTATATCTCTATCTCTATCTCTATCTCTATCTCTCTCTCTCTCTCTCTCTCTCTCTCATCGTCACCAAATTCCTGAGGACTGAAGGGATGGTTCATGCGGAGGCATGCACACAAAATTTAAATTTTTGCTTGGTCAGACCGATTGTTAGGTAAAAACTTCGGTAGGGTCTGCCCACCTGGGCAGTTCTTACCAGGTTGTATGTCTTGACAAGCATGGCTATTAGACACATGCTTGAAATTAACACTTGCACTTTTGCACTAACACTTACATCATTTTCTTCTATAAATATATTGTAAAATACATTGCAACTTAAATATTATTGTGGTGGGAGTGACCAAAGAGCACAAAAAGCAATGTATGGACACAATATGTAACATCTATAGACAAATAATAGACAAACCTGTGATATAACAAACAAGGAAGGGGTTTTGAGCTCCAAAAATAAGCAGAAAGTAGAAAAAAAAAGAAAACAAGTACAGATACACTCACTGATTCAAAGTACACCACTCCAGTATTAAATAAATACTCCAAACTCCAAACTCTCCTCCTATGGTATCCATCGAAATCTCCACGCATGGCTTGCGGACTTCCTCTCTGGCCGTAGTCAACGTGTGGCCCTGAATGGATTTCTCTCATCCCCCATTCCTGTTCAGGCTGGAGTACCCCAAGGCAGTGTTATGGGCCCTGTACTTTTTCTGGTCTTCATCAATGATCTCTCCGACTCTCTTGAAAATCCTCTCTATCTCTTTGCTGATGACTCCACTCTCTGCCGCTCCATTCCTCATCCCTCAGATCGGCAGTCTGCAGCCTCCTCACTCTCTGCAGACCTGGACAAAATCAGACTGGTCAAACAAGTAGAACATGTCTTTCAATCCTGACAAATCTCACACTCTTACTATGTCTCTCCGAAAAGACCGACTGGACAACCCTCCCATCTACTTTCTGAACAATCCTCTCCAAGAAGTTCTGTCACTCAATCTTTTGGGTCTCAATATCTGCCATTATCTTTCCTGGGAAAACCACATTTCCAAGTTGGCTGAGTCGCCGACTGGGCATCCTCCGTCATGCGAAGTCCTTCCTTGGCACACCTGAGCTCCTCACCACATACAAGGCTTTCAACTGCAGCTCAATGGAATACTGTTCTCCCATCTGGGCCGGTGTTCCTGCCTCACACCTAGCTCGGCTTCACGCTGTTGAAACCAAAGCTTTCAAAATCATTGAAATCTCCCGCGATGAAGCTAACTCCGAGGGGCCTTTCACCCACTCACCGCAGGCAGGTCGGTGGTCTTTCTGTCTTCTCCCGACTCCTCTCCGGCCTTGCTCCCACAGCTCTCTCTCTCTGTGCTCTGTCCCCCAAACATTCCTGCAGGTCTTACAATATTTGCCAGCAACCCTCTTATGGTTAAAACTTCCAAAATCAAGACTCTCTGCTCACCTTCACTCTTTCATTCCTCTTTTCTCCCACCTCTGGAACAAACTCCCTCACTCTCTTCAATCCCACTCCTCCCTCCAGGTCTTTAAAACAGCTGTTCACCACCATCTCTTATCTTCCCCCATCCAAAACCTTGATCTTTTCTACCACTGCTAATTTACCCCAGATCCACTTTTTCGAAATACCAACTTCTTTCCTGGAAGTCCTTGCAGTGTCCATGTGCTTTATATTTATCCCACCCCCCCCCCCCTCTTCCACACCTCCTCCCCCCAAGCCCTCTCCCTCCCACAGATCTCCCGATGTCCCTGCTCTCAAATGTTGTGTTTGTGTGCTTCCCCCTCTCTCCCCATCTTGTCTCTCCTCTCTCTCCCTCTACCGCTCCCCTTATATGTTTTATATGTCTGTTTGATTTTTTGTGTCATTAATGTTAGCTCTTTCACGAGGCTCGATCTTGAATACAAAGAAAAAAGAAAAAAAAGACACTAATAACAAAATTAAATAAATAAATAATGAATCAAGAAATAATTAATCGATTAATTGATTAATCAATAAATCAAAAATATCCTTTATGGCCACATCACTTGGTCATTGTCATGTCCAAATATCCGCTTCGTAGCTCAAAAGGTGCCTGAGATATTGTTCAGATGAGAGAGAAAATAAATAAATGATTAATAATGAAAATAAATAAATCATAATCATAAAAACAACAAATAGTTAATCAATTGGCGAATATAATACATAAACCACCACCATTTCATCTGAATCTGTAACTTTAAAAAAACTAATTTATCAAGTCATTAATCAAATAATTAAATAATTAATCGATTAATTGACGAATCAATAAATCAAAAATACCCTTTACAGCCAAATCACTTGGTCGTCATGTCCAAATATCAGCTTCCTAGCTCAAAAGGTGCCCGAGATATTGCCCAGATGAGAAAGAAAATAAATAAATGACTGCTAATGAAAATAAATAAATAATAATCATAAGAAAATTAAATAATTAATCAATTGGCTAATATAATACATAAGCCATGACAATTTCCTCCGAATCTGTAACTTAAAAAAAAATGGGAGTCATTAATCAAATAATTACATAATTAATCGATTAATTGATTAATCAATGAATCAAAAATAGCCTTTACAGCCAAATCACTTGGTCATTGGCATGTACAAATATCAGCTTCCTTGGTCAAAAGGTGCCTGAGATAATGCCCAGAAAAGAAAGTTTTTCTTTGATTGATTAATCAAAAAACCAAAAAATACCGTTTTTGACAAAGTACTTGCTCACTATTGTGCCAAAATTTCAGCTTCCTAGCTCAAATGATGGCTGAGATATTGCCCAGACAAACAAGAAAACAAGAAAGAAACACAAACAACCAGAGTGAAAACTGAGTACTCCCTTTCAGCGTGCGTCATTGCCAAGCCCCCTTTCACCCGGCAATGATGTTATGCAGCGCCTGGAGATGGCATAGGAAAGGTGCGGTGTACAATAAACGGAGGAGTAAAAACCGAGTTCTTATTTCAGCGTGCGATGACATCATGCAACGCCTGGAGATGGAATAGGAAAGGAGCAGTGTACAAAAGTCTGAAGTTTAGTCTCTGGAAAATTATTCTGATGACTCGTGTGCACGTAATGTGAATGAGCAAGCTTTGCCTAAACAAATAATGTTCACAAAGTTTGAAGACGTACGGGCAGGCATTCTGTACCTGGTTCCTCATGTGCTTGCCTTTCCTCTCATCAGGCCGCGATTTGCTGGCCTTCCATTCCTAATACATCACATTATTTATTCATTCATTCATTCATTCATTCATTCATTTATTGTTCTTCATGTCCAGGGTTTGGAAATATTACACTACTAAGCAAGGAAAAGTATCGAAAAGCCTTCATAATGGATAGACCGACCTTAGATGTGAATTAGAGATCCAAGGCAATGCAACATGGATCACACAAGGAGTGTGTGGTCATTTTAACCATTTCAATTGCTGAGCGCACTGCATACTTGATTCAGAAATAACGGTAGCTGTGGGTAGGTGCAACATTACCAGACATCCCACAGATACTCGGCCGATTTAGATAGAAGACTGGAGTGGGCTTGGGATGGGTCAGGAGAGATAGGCAAAGTCACAGTCATTTAATGTAGCCGGTCATACACCATACAGGCCTAGTTGATCGTTTCTTTGCTCAATTTTATTTGTTATTTACATTTAAAATGGTTTCTGTACAGATGACCTACTGCTGAAGCCCACACAGAGGATTGTTCGTGTGGAAAGCAGGTGCATCTTGCTTGAACTCAAAAGCATCTGTGATCGGGGAAACTGCACACGTCTGTTACACGTCACAATATGTTACACATGTCTCTGGCCTCAATCCATTCTGGCCTCCTTGGAACCAGGGTTGTGCTTTCCAGAGGTGGTTTTCCATAAATGTTCCGATTCCAGCAATGGCACCTAGCTCGGCTTCACGCTGTTGAAACCAAAGCGTTCAGAATCATTGGAATCTCCTGCGATGAAGCCATCTCCGAGGGCGTTTCACTCACTCAACGCGGGCAGGTTGGTGGTCTTTCCATCTTCTACCGACTCCTCTCCGGCCTTGCTCCCCCAGCTCTCTCTGGTCCTCTTCTCTCCCCATCTTGTCTTCCGCTCCCCTTTGCATATACTTTGTTTGTCTGTTTGATTTGTTTGTGTGCTAAATGTTAGCTCTTTCACGGCCCTCGATTCTGTATACAAAAAATGGACCGGTTCATCACTGCGGCCACGATGTTGAAGGATGAGCCCACTACACAAGCCCTCGGTAGCCGTGCCCTTTTGTGAAGTCGATGAAATATTTCTGCTTTACTCGAAATGATATCAAATATGCGAACAGTAATATTTTACCATGATTTATCACATGATTAAAATGACAACAAGAACAACAACAACAACAACAGGTCACGTTTAAAATGACAGGCAGTTAGAATTGAATTGCTTTTGTTACTCCGTATCATAAAGTGCATGCCAGGTCACATGATCTAACGCAGATGTCAGGTGATCTGTATTTCCGCCCAGACGGTTGTGACGACATACGGGGTGGTCGATTGAACAGAAAGACGGTAACTGCATTACTATATGTATTTTAACTTACATGTATTATTATTTGTGTCAGCGCCATGATCGATCATATATAAGCGAACTTGCATTGCATCATTGTAAATCGGAGACGATGCACATTTGCGGGGTTATTTGGAAACTTGCTTTTTGAGTTGCGGCCTAGTCTCGAGTCTTGATGTAGCATGAGCGTGGATTTAGCTATGGTCTGGGAATGTTAGCTCCACTGATATGTCATATTGTCATAGTATGTGTTATGTACATTGTATGTATATTATATGCTATGTGGATATGGGTGCTGCAGGTGTTCCAATCGATTGGATATCACCTGATTACTTACTGTAAGTGCTGTGTGCCTCGGTATTCCTATTTCCTGCAAGTAGTTGCTTTATAATAAGGAATACAAGGTGGTAAATCCGATAGTTACCAATTCTGTTATCTTCTGTGTTCTGCAGGATGTCACATCCCTTTTTTTTGTAACACAATAAATTGCCTGGGTATATTTCCCAAAAAGAACATGGGAGAAAGGACTATTTAGTTTCCATTATGGAATAGTTGCATGCAACTCACACATGTTTACATGTCTAAGTGATCACATGACCACAAAATATGTTCCTGGTCTGCTGTAGCGATGCAAATTGTGACCGTGGATTCTGCAGGTTGTATCGCTCGGCCGTGTACGAATCACATATTCGATTTCAATAACACTACTGAACTAAGAAGATAGCAACGATGGAATAAATGAAGAAAGCCACGAAACAAAAAATGTCTTAACAAGACAAAAAAAACAGTACAGAAAAATCCGATTTCTTCATCATTTCCGTCTTCGTCGTCCTTGTTCATCAAGATAAACAATGCGGGCTTGACGATCAAATGCAAACCAAAGCATATTTTCCTGCCGATGATAAACCGACAGATAAAACCAAGGAGTAGCCTTTAAATTTGATTTACAACTTTAACCTTCACCACCAGGTTTCCACAAAAGAGTACACTCCGAGTATTATAGAGCAAAAAGACATTTTAATAGGTGCGATAGCATTCAACTTACGAGGTTTTCCGTTGGTGGCGGTCATAAAGCGCTCCAAGATCAGCCTGGCCATCAGAGATGGTGCGAGATCAACCTGCGAAAGAATAATCCTTCATTATTTTCCATGCGTGCACAAAACAAAGCACAGACGCGGCGTGACTACAAATTTATCCGGCAAAGAGCGTGTCGCGATTAAACAGAAGTAAGGAAACCACCACTTCAACATCAACAGGGCATTAACCTTGTCCGGTGCTTAGATCCCAAAACGGAGCAATAGCAGAGGGTTTAAACGGAGATGTTGTACATTGCATTATCATCCATAGATAATGTTAATGTAAAGGACTTTCAATCAGTAAGCATTGTCAATTTTCAAGAGAACAATGAAAAAGAGAAAAATAAAAAAGAAATAAAGAGGAAAAAAGGGGGAAAATGGGAGAGAAAAATAAGAGAAAAAAGAAAAGAAAAAAAAAAGAGAAAAAAGATAATAAAAAAAGAAAAATAAAAAAAATAAAGAAAGAGGAAAAAAGGGGAGATAAAAATAAGAGAAAAAAAGAAAAGAAAAAAAAGAGAAAAGCTAATAAAAAAAGAAAAATAAAAAAGAGAAAAAGAAAAAAACATCACAATAATTTCTTTTTCAAGAGAAAATCAGTGCCTCAGCGAGAAATACACTGGCTGAGGCTTTATAACATTATGGGATATTCAGTGGCAGTTCGAAGCATTTTGCTTGCTGTCCAAAATTTCCATGGGAGTAGTAAGAGTTAACCCAATGTCTGATAGGACATCAAGAGTTGAGGTTACCAGTTGGAGTTGCCATCATAAATTCAGTGCAGGAAACCTTGATATTTTCTACCCGCGTTAAAACACCCCAAATCCGCCTCTTTTAATCCCCAACTTCTTTCCTGAAATTCCTAGTAGTGTTCATTTGTTTTATGCCATGTACCCCTCCCTCCTTCCCAGCCCTCCCCCTTCCACAGATCTACCGACGTCCCTGTTCTCTACTGTTGTTGTGCTTGTCTACTTCCCTCTCTCTTCCCCTCTTGTCCCCCGCTTCCTTCATTGCATGTCGTATGTGTCTGTGCAAGTTTTCATGTTCAATGTGTTAGCTCTTACACGAGCCTCGATTCTGTATACATTTTTTTTTTTTAAGTACCTTTAAATGTTGAATGCCATCAAGCAAAGAAGCAGCATGTACCATTGTTAAAGTCCATTGTCGAAGATTTTCAACTTTTCTGGTGTTTTCATCATAGTGTGCACTTCTTCTAACAGCGTTTGGATCTTCCCAAGCTATTCTGTTGAAAGTTGCTAACAAAATACAAACAACAAAGTTGCTATCGACAGTACTGTATTACTTGTTACTAACAAAATACTCATCCGCAAGGACGGGTTAATTCCCCATCGTCTATGAGGTATGTGGCATATTTTATTACCGGTGAATGGAGGTTATGTATTCACCCCCTGTTTGCTCGTTTGTCTGTCTCCCTATTTGTTGGTTTGTGAGCAGGATATCTTTAAAAAGTTAAGGATGGATTCGGCCAAAACCTGGTGGACAGGTTGGGAGTGCGACACAATGACAAATCTATTCCAGATAGAAGATCAGAATCCAGATACGAGAAAAAAATTTTTTAATATATGAATTGTTCTTCACCATCGAGAGGTGAGATGGGGCCAAAAACGATCGATAGCACGGTATTCAAAAAGTTGTGGAGGAGTTATGACAAAACTTGGTGGTTGAGTTGGGTAGGTGACAAGAACAAGACGATTCGATTTTGGTTCAGGTCCGAATTCAGATCCGACCTATCAGTGGGATACAAAACATAAATTCTTCATCCAGGTGGGAGTATGCGCTCCATCAAGAGCCGTTCTAGTTACCCTTGCAGGAGGAGAGGGTATTGAATTTGGGGCCGTTTGTCTGTTTGTCCGCACAGAATAAATATGATTTTCTCTGCAGCCGTTGGTCCGATTGACAGGAAATTTCCACCATAGGTGCAACTCCACCTGCATAATTTTTTTATGATAATTATGACGTCATAGGTCACGTGGTATGGGCACCATCTTGGAAACCCCGAAAAACTTTGCACCTCCATATCTCCGAAAGCGCTGCAGAGAAAAAATTGAGACATGGCTCATTGTAAAGAACTCTTCATGGGGAATAAAATATGTTAATGCTGATGTCATAGGTGCCTCCATTATGACATCATAATTTGACAAGTACAAAACTTCTTCCAATCAAGATGAAATTTGAGCGTCATCGAGGGATAAATTAGTGGAGGGAAAAAACTATGACGTCATAGTTGACGTGTTTGGCCGCCATCTTAGAAAAAACGAAAAACTTTGCACCTCCATATCTCTGAAAGTGCTGCATGGAAAAAATTGATAAATGGCTCATTGTAAATAACTCTCCATGGAAAATAAAATATGCTAATGATGATGTCATAGGTGCCTCCATTTTGACATAATTCGAGAAGTACAAAGCTTCATCCGATCAAGATGAAATTTCTTGAGCATCATCGAGGGATAAATTGGTGGAGAAAAAAAAATGATGATGACGTCATCAGTCACGTGGTTCGGCCGCTATATTTGTATTTAACACAAAAGCCTTTAAAAAAAACACTGAAAAAACATCCTGGCGAGGGTCTGCAATCTCCGATTGCTCTTTCTTGTTATGACTTGTAATACTTACAGGAAGCAGCGTTATACAATACACATTTATACAATTGTGGTCCTCCTCCCACTTTGAACCCCAGGGACTATGAATGTTTTCGCACCCTAATACCAACTCGTGCACCCTGTGATTACAACTACCTGGTTTCAAAATATTCCGTCCAACGGTTCAGGATTGCATGGAAGTCAAACCAACACACAAAGAAACAAACAAACATTTCTCATATTATATATAGTACGAGACAATTACAAGGCTGTATGGCCAGGTTGCTTTAGATAAACTTTTGGTGATTTCATTCTTTTGCTCGGATAAAAGTTAAGGTAGTTTGTAAAATTAAACTGGAGAGATACTCTTTGAAAAACATGCACAAAATTCGATTTTTCATTTTCCACAATCAAAAGTAAGTTGGTACGCACACCCAGGGAATTTCTCAAAGTCCAAGTAAAGTATTGTGATTAAAACAATAATAAGAAGAGCTTTCCAATAAGAAGAGCGATGAATGAACATCTGGGAAAAATACAAATCAAATGTTACAGTAAATCCGGCAATATCGAGAAAAACATGTTATTATACACAGATTTCCAAACAAGCCCAAGGGCTTTCCACCATCCTTCAGACCCAGGTTCGTCGTGGACATGTCACAAGGACCTGACGAGCATTTCATGCTCCCTTAATGAACTCGATCATCATAAGCTGGCAGAGCTTCAAACGTCTAAAGTAATCGGCCTTTACATGTGGAGGAATGCACGAGTCGAAAGAGCAGATCAAGCCAGTTGTAAGAAATGCCAAAAATACCACATGTGGTGTTCTACCTACTGTATAAATTCAGGCAAATTTATATTAAAAAGGTCATTCTACGATTCTCCGCTGGTTTGGGAAGGACAGCGTGCACGTCATTTGGGTTTTCAAACTAAGATTCCATAAAAATTAAAAAAAACAAGAGCAATCCGATGAGGATATGGATCGGGCAAAAAAAATAAACTAACTGTATCAAGCTCAAAGCAAGGAGACAAAGTGTCGGGGAATATATGATGCTAAGTTTGTTTGCACACGCATCATCAAGGCATCATTCGATCAGAACGCATCGAACGAATGGACATGTGCGATTAAGGAATCGATAACACAACCATTTACCTGGAAAAGATTTACAATTTCTGCATGTAACCAACAATCAGACAACAATACAAAACACAGAAGGGTGTGGGGGTCGGGACAGGGAGATAACGGGCCTAGTTGGCACTGGCTTGTTAGTGAGTGCACACACGAGGGATTCAAATGTTTACCGATGTAAAATACCTGGGTGTGAAGGACAGATTGAGCATTTGCATTTTCTGTTTCAGGATTTACTCTTACTTGACACAAGCATATTATGAAAGACTGCACGGAGAAGGTGGGCGCCTAGGAAACTTGGTAGCATCCCAACGATGAGGTGCAACCGGAAAGAAGACCGACCGCCATGGACACAACGCACAGTGGGCGGTCACGTAGGAGTGCATGCCCAGTGGCAACACACACCATGGACACAGCAACCTTGAACCAGGAGTACGGGCCCAAAGACCTTCAACTCGGACCACAGACAGAGCTATCTCACAGACCCCTTTTTTTTTGTATACAAGATCGAGGCTCGTGTAAAAGCTAACATCAATCACAAAAACGACAAACTGACACATAAAACATACAAAAAAGGGAGCGGGAGACAATATGGGGCGAGAGAGGGAAGCACACAAACACAACAACAGAGAACAGGGACAAAGGAAGATCTGTGGGAGGGAGAGGGCTTGGGGGGAGGAGGCATGGGAAGGTTGGGAAAGTATAAAACACATGGACACTGCTAGAACTTCCAGGAAAGAAAGAAGTCGGTATTTCAAAAAATAAAAAGTCGATTTGGGGTGAATTAACGGGGGTAGAAGAGGTCAAGGTTTTGGATGGGGGAAGACAAGAGATGGTGGTGAACAGCTGTTTTAAAGACTTGGAGGGAGGAGTGGGATTGAAGAGAGCGAGGGAGTTTGTTCCAGAGACAGGAGAAAAGAGGAATGAAAGAGTGAAGGTGAGCAGAGAGTCTTGATTTTGGCAATTTCACCAGAATAGGGTTGCTGGCAGATCCTGTGCGACCTGTAGGAATATTTGGGGTACAGAGTGGTCTCTCCACTTTTGGAGTTTTGGAGTTGTTTTTTTTTCATTTGCTTGTGGTCTCTCCCCCTTCGGGCCTTTAGTTGCACCGCTCCACTCATTGGCAGAGCTTAGCTTTCGGTGCATTTAACATGGTCCATTTTGTACATTTGATCATGCTGTGTCGGTTCTATAAAACAATTTCATATTACCCTTGATTCAATTTCACAAGCAAAGGACAAGAAACAGCTCGCTGCCATTTATAATTTTAGGGCTAACCACTATATTAGATAATTGGGATGAAAGTATTGGGCTTAAAGATTTTCAGTTCAAATTAAATTATCTTAGTGGTAAGAATCCTGAAAACATCAATTATCCGCTCGGAAAAAAAAATGAGAGAATGATCATTTTAATGGCAAGGAACTCAAATACATTCGGCCATTTTAAAACGTTTATTTATGATGATTTTTATGTACAGATTTGAGGCTCATGGAGGAGCGAGAACACAAAATGGGCGAGGAAGTTACAGAAGGAAAAGTAGAACGGCACTCGGTAGAGTCCATACCTCCGCCAGGCTGAACAGTTTATGTTTTGTATCCCACTGATAGGCCGGATCTGAATTCGGACCTGAACCAAAATCTAATTGGCTTGTTCTTGTCACCTAACCAACTCATCTACCTAGTTTAGTCATAACTCGTCCGTAACTTTTTAAAATATGAATGAATGAATGAATGAATGATCGTTTTAAGGCCATTTTCTTTTTTTAAGGCCATTTTAAGGTTTTAATTTTATTTTATTGAATTAAATTATTTAAATTTTTAAAATAAAAATAAAAATAAAAATAAAAATTTTAAAATTAAAATTAAATTAAATTAAAGGTTTTAAGGCCATTTTGAACTTTAAAAAATATAATGGTATATAATTATAATCGCTTTCGCGCGATCTATCAATGGTGAAGAATCACTAAAAAATTCTCGTAGCTGGATCCGAATCCGGATCTTCACCAAAATCTAATAATTTCGCCTTGTCACATACACTGCCAACAACAACAACATGCATTTTAAGGCCATTTTCCCTGCAAGAGTGGGGGTTAGCCTTGCGGTCCCCATGACAATCTTCTCCATGTCACATACACTACCTCTCTGCCAAATTTCGTCCGAATCCATCCACAACGTTTTGAGCTATCTTGTTCACAGACAGATAGGTGTCAAAGCACAACCTCCATCCACCTTTGGTGGTGGAGGTAACAAGAGTCTAAAGGGGGGGTGGGGGGGAGGAGACCAGCAGGGTTGAGGGACAAAATAGAGGAAGACTTGGAGAGATATGGGATGTGGTGTAGAATGAGGACAATAGGGGTGACACACACAGGGGTTGGACAATATGGATACAGCCACAAACTCTCAATCATGCAGGTGGAAGGAGGAGCTGGAAACACGGAAAGAGGTTGGCTTGGGGAGGTTTATGAGTGAATATAATATCATGGTTGTGGATGGGGTTTGCACCACCTGAGATGGTGGTGAATGGCTACTGGAAGCCCGAGAGGGAAGAATTAGTGACAAGGAACGAATGAGTGGAGGTGAGCAGAGAGTTTGGATTGTGGGAGTTGCACCAGAAATGACTTAATGCCAGACTGTGTGCGCCAGGCAGAAACCTGGAGAGAGAGCAGAGTGTGCAAGACTAGAAAGGTGGCGGCAGAAGACAGAGACCACTGCCCTGTCTGTGATGTGAAAGTGATGGACCCAGAGACTCGGCTTCATTGTGGAAGATACCAATGATTTGAAGGCCTTGGTTTCCACATGGTCAGACTGAGCAATACATGCTTCCTGAGGACACAAAAATGTACTTCAAACACCTCTCCGATTGGGTATGGTACACAAAATGGGAACCGTACAAAAATATACCACTACGGTAAGAAAAGAGAGTGCTGTAAAATAGTAAGCATCCACTTCCACAGTAAGGTCCACAACGTTGTTTCCTCGAGTTTAAGTTTGTAAATCCACCAACATCACAACACCACATAAAAAGGAGCAAAAACTGCTGCTCTAAATTATAGACCTATCACCTTACTTCCAATCAGCAAGGTCATGGAATCTATCATCGCAGTTGATATGAAATCCTTCCTTTTCCCCACCAACCTCATCTCAGATCAATTTGGTTTCAGACAAGGTCACTCTACCTTGGAGATGCTGCTTCTACTCATCCAAAAATGGATGGAAGCCCTCAATGTCGGACATGATATCAGGACCATCTCTCTTGGCATATCTCATGCTTTTGATACAGTCTGGCATTCTGCTTTACTCTCCAAACTTTCTGTCTATGGCATCCAGGTTCAACCTCATCACCACAGACATATCACTCAAAGCTAGCCGCCGACTGGGCATCCTCCATCGTACGAAGTCCTTCCTTTGCACACCTGTGCTCCTATCTACTACAAGGCCTTCATCCACAACTTGATGAAGTACTACTCACCCCTCTAAGACTGGTCCCCCTGCTTCATATCTTGCTCACCTTTGACGCTGTAGAAACTAAGACTCTCAAGATTATTGGAATCTCCCGTGATGAAGCTGAGTCTATGGGCCTATCACCTCACCACCACAAACAGGCCGGTGGTCTCTCTGTCTTCTACCGTCTCCTTTCTGGTCTTGCACCCTCTGCTCTTTCTGTGCTTTCTCTCCCCCCCCCCCCCCCCCCCCCCATCACTGCTCACCTCCACTCATTCGTTCCTTGTTTTTCCAACCTGTGGAACCAACTTCCACATTCTTTTCAATCTCATTCTTCCTTCCAGGTCTTCAAGACAGTTGTGCCCCACCATCTCAGATCATCCGCAATCCAAAACCATGATTTTTCTACCCTCCTTAACCCACTCCCTTCGCACCTCTATGGTTTAGCAGACATGGAGACTCTATGGTTTTGCTTCCAAAACATTTTTAAAACCATGGTGCTAAAAGTGTGACCCAGCAGATGCTCAACATCGGCAGAATAGACAGCTATGGACCTGGGGCCACAGCTTGAGAGGGGAGTTAAGATGGTATAAGGCAGGGGTCTTTGACTTAGTGAGTAGTTAATGCATGGAATGGTCTCCCTGGTAAGTTAGTGGCAGTGGAAACAACAGATTGGTGCAAATTTGAATTGGACAGGTATCTCGAAGTATTTTGAATAAAGGGATACATGGACATTAGCAGGTAGGGTATGTACCTGGGGTTTGGATGGATGACTGCATATGCAGTACCTGTGCAGTGATTGCGATATCCCTGAGAAGGTCTCATCAAAGGGTGAATGTGCTGTCTGTTTGTTTGTGCCTCACCATACAACCATGTTCACCCCTCCCCAACAAAAATAATCAAAAATATATATATATTTAATTATATCAAATTAAAAATAATTAAAAGTTATTCATAAATTATAATAGTATATATTGTTGCGGATATGAGGATTGTATTTTTTTGATTGTGTTGTATTGTATTGTAAATTGTTATGAATTATTGCTTTATTCTGAGCCCTCCTTGCTCCAGTCTGTTGTATAAAGGTCAAAGGGCGTTCCGGTAGTTAATTCCATAAAGCATACATTGAAGGACACTATAATACCCTTGTTCAGTAGTTTATTTCCTTATTCCGTGTATTAGGTTAAGGCGTTGTCTTCCATTAAAATGACACTCCATTGCACCAAGTGAAATAGATAGATCCCCTT
This sequence comes from Myxine glutinosa, assembly GCF_964187855.1. Lineage (NCBI taxonomy): Eukaryota > Metazoa > Chordata > Myxini > Myxiniformes > Myxinidae > Myxine > Myxine glutinosa. The sequence goes on along the minus strand of NW_027618499.1, from coordinate 32,581 downwards.
TCATTCCCATTCCCAAAAACCGCAATTGCCAACTGTTCCCTCCGCGACTCCATTCGCCACGAGGTAGGCTCGGAGAAGAAGGGCGTGTCTCCACCTCGTCATAGAGGGGAGGAGTGAGCCAGCCCCGAACAACCAACCAAGCACGAGGGGTTTGGTTTGAGAGGGCGGAGGAAGAGCGATCGAGGAGGTTCGCGAAGGTTGAGGGGCGGGGCCTATATAACCCGCCACGGGACGCTCCCCAAGGAGATGAGTTCTGAGTTCTGAAAAGAGACGAGCTTCAGAGAGAAGTGCGCAAGGAGGGAAGAGAAGCGAGAAGGAAGCCTTTAACACAAGTGCGCGAGAGAAGCGCGGGGAAGCCTTGAGAGAAGTGCACGACGTCACCCTGCTCGCTCCCAGCCTGACGAGGCCCGGTTTGCTGTGTGCCCTGCAAAGCCTTCCAGCTTGTGGTCTGAGCTGAACCTTCCTCCAGGTCCAGCCAATCGTTCCTGCCTCCATTCCCCATTCGTGTGAGTCCGTCTCTGTTTGTTCTGTCAAGGGTATAAGTTAAGCCTGTTTAGATAAGCTAGTAATTTTCACTGTCTCTCTAAAATCTTCTGTATATTATTTTATTATCTTTCCTTCTCCTTGGTTTTTTTGAGCCTGTATATAGTAGGAATAAATTTAGTAGTATTTTCAACCTTTTTCGTCTTCTTCTTCTTCTTCTTCACATCCGTGTCGCTTTTGTCTTTTCCATATTGAGTAGCTGTGGCGCGATCTGGCCAACGTTCAGGAATCGGGTTAGTTGGGGTAACTGTACGGCCGCGGGGCCTCCGCTCGGCAAACAACATCTTATCCGCGGACCGTAACAATATATATATATATACAGACTTGGCATTTAATATGGAATATTTTTTTTGTGGCGGTGAACTTACTTTTCAAGATGTCTTAGAACCAAAAGTTCATTGGAATTATGTTGAAATTATTCTAGATTTTGTTAATGTGACCTTTAAAAGAAACAAAAACCACATTTGATATTTCGAAACAAATAAATTGATCCTTGAAAGTGATGTAAACTGATATCGAACTCAATTCATGGACAGTACTGTGTTAAACTTATGTACGTTTTCCAGAAGTATCTCTTTATTTTGCACATTAGCCAAATTTTTTTTTAACAAAAACAAAAGTTAAATTACGACTGGGATTACGGACAGTAAAATTACAGTTCGTACTTCATGTAACCCCCACGAGCATTCAGGAGAGCACGTACACGTTGAGGCATGCTGTTCACGAGATTTGCCAAGGTTTGGACAGGAATCGCTTGCCATGCAGTGACAATAGCCTGCTGCAATTCATGCACAGAGGTCGGCTGCTGGTCCAAGTGGTCGATTTGATGCGTTAATTTGCCCAGAAGTTCTCTATCGGATTCATATCCGGGGACATGGCAGGCCACTCCATATGCTCTACACCACGGTCAGCAAGAAAGTGTTGGATCATGCGAGCTCGATGAGGCCGTGCATTGTCATCTTGGATGACAAAGTTTCCTCGAAAGGCTGCACGAGCAAATGGAAGCAATGTTTCTTCCAGAATGGCCCTGTACTTGAACTGGTTCAGGTTTCCATTCAGAACAACCATGTCAGTTTTGCCCCCTGCATGAAAAGCAGCCCAAACGGTCACCCCACCACCTCCAGCTTGGACTCTTGGCACTATACAATCTTTGTTGTAGGCTTCATGCACTTGTCTGCGCACTCGGACGCGGCCATCTTGACGATAGACCAGAAATCTAGACTCGTCACTGAAGATCACGTGATTCCAGTGTCCTGGCTGCCATTGACGGTGCTCTCTGGCCCACTGCAATCGGCGCTGGTGGTGTTGTCTGGTCAGGCGTGGCTTTCTCAGGGGACGCCTGGCACGATAGCCTGCTTGAACCAGTCGCTGGTTGACTAGCCTTCTGGATACAGGCACATTTGTCAGTTGCTGCCACTCAGCCCTAAGCCGATTAGCTGACTTTATACGGCCATTGGGGACTAACCGGTGCAGCTGGCGATCATCCCTCCTTGTGGTTCTGCGGGGACGTCCTGGCCTCGGTATTGGAGTAGGGACACCCCTCTGAGAATTTCGTTTCAGGATCTTTGACACCTGACCTTGAGTGATGCAATACTGCCGAGCAATAGCACGCTGTTTCATGCCGTAATTTCGTAAAGCCACCACTCCATGACAAACAGCATTGTCGATTTGACGGACCATCTCCAGAGGAAGCGGCAATAACTTTTGGAGATGTGCAGCAGTTGTTTTCCACTAATGCAGAACGCAACAACCCTTGTATACCCGACTGTGAAGCCAATCATCAAATGCACCTGTCCGTACATTTTGCCACGCCACCTGTGATATAATCCTGTTGTTGACTTCTTGCTGCGACAGACAATCAGTGACATGGTTCTTCTGACAACTAAATCACCAAAGTGTAAAAGAAACTCACCAGATTGATATACTGAGTTAAGAAAGTAAACCCAAGTCAAGAAAAAAAAATATTCCATATTAAATGCCAAGTCTGTATATATATATTGTAAAAATCACCATGGTGATGTCTGTGCTTGCCCCACTGTTCTCACCTCCACCCCTCCAATCTCCATCCTTGACCCCCCCCCCCCACCCCCTGCTCCCAACCCCCCTGAGTAAAAACAAGTTAATAAAGTTGGATTTAATTAATATGGTACAGATGTACAGATGAGCCAAATGGCCTCCTACTACGTCCTAGTTTATTGTGCATGATGCAAGTGGTTTAATCACCGAGTCCTGCCAGTGGGATGATGATCGAGGGTGGGGAAACAAGGATACCAATTCAAAAATTTTAAAAACCTCCAAGTTAAGGTGTGTATCCATGTTTGTGTAGAAGTGTTGGTTTTTGAAACTATTACTTGTCTAACACTATATCATGTAATGATGCTAATTGGCAGTGAAATCTATCATATGATTCATATAAAAGATGCCAATTCTCTTTATGCGTCCGAATAATACCAGCTCGCTAAGAAAACAAAATATGGTCAATACCCCCTCCTTCAGGCAGAGGTCAGTGATAAAACCACATGCACAATTCTCCCTGCACAGCCGAAAATCATAAGTCGTCTCTCCATTCTCACCCAGGGGAGGAGGATGGAGGGGTGGGGGAGGGAGGAGGGGTCACAACCACACAATATATTTTAAAGCTGTGTATTAGAATCCCGGTAGAATCTCTCACATGATGTCATAGAGAATGGAGCAATGAAGCACAAAGATACAAGTACATCAGCTCAGCAAAAATCTTGTGATCCCCATCACCGTCAACCAGCAAGGGTTGAAATATTTGTTGTACGCTGTTCAGATACGATCATCAGTTTTTGATTACATTATATAAGTTTATTAGCCTCGCCCATTCCTGAAGGGATGGCATGTGTGCATCCATGTCCGTCCGCATGTGTCAGTCAGTCTGAATACATGTGGCAGTCAGTCTATCTGCATCAGTGCATCCGTACGTCCACACGCAAAACAACTTGAATATTGCGCCCAAAAGATGCCTTAAGCACATTTACACGACTAATATAACCGCTTGGAAAAGTTGTCAAATGTAACCATCACTTTTTTACACCAAATTTAATCACAAGTCGATTTTGTACGTTGAATGTGGATCATGTCAAGTTATATGCGCCCATTCCTGAGTGTGTGTTTGCAGTCGCACAAGTGGTTCTGCAAGGTTTACAGTTCAATTAGTGCACTCAAAGAACCTTAGGCACAGCTCAAAGTTGTCCAATTTTACCATGAAGTTTATACGTTAAATTTAACGACAAAATAAAATCAATGAAATATATATATTGTAGCGGCTGCCGCTGGGGTTACACAATCGCCTTGCACCTATCAAGGACGCGGAGCGATCACCAGGCCGGGCTCGTCCAGGACGCCCGGGCAGGCCCGCGCTCGACTTGCCAGGCCTCGGTCGGGACGCCCGGGCAGGCTCGCCCTCGGCTTGCCAGGCCGCAGCCGGCCCGCGGGGCCACGCCCCCTGGCGCCAGGCCTGGGCAAACCCCCTGGCGGAATAGATATATATTGCCGACCGTAAAACGTTTTTCCCAGAGTGCCTGAGTGTTTGATTCTAATAAAGCAGCTCAGATGAATTCAAGCTTTTTGTCGCGTCCATTCTTTCGATCGACGTGGGAGCCACAGCTCCTTCATTGGTGACCTATCGACATGGACACGGCAGTCGCCCTTAAACTGCCTACCTTCTGGGAGGCTCACGCGGCGGTTTGGTTCGCACAAGCGGAGTCCCTGTTCGCCCTGCGAGGCATCACGGCGGACGACACCCGCTTCCACCACGTGGTCGCTGCGCTCGGTTCAGCCACCGCAGCCCGCGCCCTGAGCCTCCTCGAGAGACCGCCAGCCGCGGACAAATACGGCGCGATTAAGAAGCTTCTCCTCGATGCTTTCGCCCTCCCAGCGGCGGAACGCGCACGGCGCCTGCTCGATTTGCCGGAGCTCGGCGACACGCGCCCTTCCGAGCGAATGGACTACATGCTTTCGCTGCTCGGCGAGCACTCTCCGGCATTCCTGTTCCGGGAGCTGTTCCTCCGTCAGCTGCCTAACCCGGTACGCCTCGCCCTGGCAAGCACGACGATCACAGATCCCCGGGCCCTTGCCAGAGAAGCCGACAAAATCTCCGCCGCGGGACAGCGCATCGCAGCGGCGACATGGGACCCGCCGCCGCCTGATGCACCATCCATGGCGCCCGAGCACCCGGCGCGTTCGACGGCCGAACTGCCGACGCAATTGGCGGCCGCTATACCGAGCCGACCACGTTCAGCACGACGTCCGAAGCCTCCACCCGACCAAGCGTGGTGTTCCTATCATGCCAGGTTCGGACAGAAGGCCCGGACATGCCGACCCCCGTGCACCTTCGGCGGGTCGGGAAACGGCCAGGCCGGCGTTCATTACCTGCCATGAACGCCGGCCACAGTCACACGGGCAACTTACTGTTCATCACGGATAAAGCGTCCGGACGGCGCTTCCTGTGCGACACCGGCGCCCAAGTGAGCGTCATGCCCGCCTCTGACCAGGACAGGCAATCCGCGGTTTGCGGCCCCTCCTTGGTTGCGGCCAACGGATCGACTATCCGCACCTTCGGCCCGCGCAACGTCACCCTCTGCTTCGGCGGCCAACGCTTCGCTTGGACGTTTGTAACCGCCAACGTGCCCATGGCTCTGCTCGGCGCCGACTTCCTCTGCGCACACGGACTGCTGGTGGACGTCCAACGGCGTCGTTTAATCAACGCTGAAACCTTCAGCTCCCTGGTATGCACATTGAGCAGCTCCGCGCCGACCGAGCTGGCATGCACCGTCCCGGCGGCGAACGAGTTTGCTCGCCTGCTCGCGGAGTTCCCGGCCCTCACGCGGCCGACGTTTTCGGCCGTCGCAGTACGGCATGGGATCGAGCACCACATACCAACCACGGGCCCGCCGGTCTACGCCAGGGCCCGCCGCCTCGACCCAGCCAAGCTTGCCGTTGCGAAGGCCGAATTCGACGCGTTGGAGCACCTCGGCATCGTGCGGCGCTCCGATAGCGCGTGGGCCTCGCCACTGCACATCGTGCCAAAGCCGGGGGGTGGATGGCGCCCGTGTGGCGACTACCGCCGTCTTAATGACGCTACAACACCCGACAGGTACCCGATCCCGCATATCCAAGACTTCTCCGCCCGTCTGGCGGGACGGGTCATTTTTTCAAAAATTGATCTCATACGGGGATATCACCAGGTACCTGTCAGGGCGGCCGACGTCCCTAAAACGGCAGTCATCACGCCGTTCGGCTTATTCGAGTTCTTGCGGATGCCGTTTGGTCTCAAGAACGCGGCTCAGGCGTTCCAGCGCTTGATGGACGGCGTGCTGCGTGACCTGCCGTTCCTTTTCGTTTACCTGGACGACATCCTCGTCGCCAGCACGTCCCGGGCCGAGCACCTCCTCCACCTCCGAACACTGTTCGGGCGCCTCAGCGAGCACGGCCTCATCGTCAACCCGGCCAAATGCCACTTCGGCACGACGGCCGTTGATTTTTTGGGCCACCACATCACCAAGAACGGGGCTGTGCCGCTGCCAACCAAGGTCGAGGCCATCACCACTTTCCCGCGTCCCCGCACCATAAAGGCCCTGCAGGAATTCCTGGGAATGGTGAATTTTTATCACCGCTTCGTGCCCCGCGCTGCTCAACTCATGCGGCCCCTCTACGAAGCCCTCCGGGGCAAGCCGGCCAAGCACGACATCGCCTGGTCCGCAGCAATGGATGCGGCCTTCCAAAGCTCAAAGCGGGCCCTCGCCGACGCAACACTGCTCGCTCACCCGGTGCTCAACGCTCCCATCGCCCTCACCACGGATGCCTCCGACTACGCGGTGGGCGCCGTACATGAGCAATGGGTGAACGGGGTTTGGCAGCCACTCGCTTTTTTCAGCCGGCAGCTCCGGCCGAACGAGCTCAAATACAGCACGTTTGACCGGGAGCTCCTCGGTCTACACCTGGCCGTCCGCCATTTCCGCCACCTCCTGGAGGGCCGACCTTTCACGGCGTTCGTCGACCACAAGCCGTTGGTTTACGCCATGGCCAAGGTCACGGAGCCATGGTCGGCCCGCCAACAGCGCCACCTCTCCGCCGTGTCGGAGTTTACCACGGACATCCGGCACGTCGCCGGCAAAAACAACGCCGTGGCCGACTGTCTTTCCCGGGCCAGCGCGAACGCGGTCCACCTGGGCGTGGATTTTGCGCTCATGGCGGCGGACCAAACCACCGACACCACGGTGCAAGCCCTCCGGGCGGCGGACACGGGCCTCCGCCTGGCCGACATCCCCTGCGCGGACACTGTCCTGCTCTGCGACGTCTCCCAAGGCCGGCCTCGCCCCATCGTGCCCGTCACCTGGCAACGCCGCATCTTCGCCTCCCTCCACGGCCTTTCCCACCCGGGCCGGAAAGCTTCCCAGAAGCTGGTGTCGGCGCGTTTCGTCTGGCACGGCCTTCGTCGGGACGTCCGCGATTGGACCAGCGCCTGCACCGCCTGCCAACGGGCCAAGGTCCACCGACACACCCAGGCCCCGCTGGCACCTTTCACCGTGCCCGAACGACGTTTCGACCACGTCAACGTGGATCTGGTGGGCCCCCTTCCCCCATCACGAGGGTTCACACACCTGCTCACCATGGTGGACAGGACCACCAGGTGGCCGGAGGCCGTTCCCCTCGTCTCCACCACCACCGCCGACGTGGCGCAGGCCTTCATCGCCACCTGGGTCGCCCGCTTCGGCGCACCGGCGGACATCTCGTCAGACCGCGGACCACAGTTCACCTCCGAGCTGTGGGGCGCGGTCGCCCGCAACCTGGGGGTCAAGCTCCACCGTACTACGGCCTACCACCCCCAAGCAAACGGGTTGTGCGAGCGATTCCACCGCTCCATGAAGGCCGCGCTCATGGCCGGCCTTCAAGACGGCGGTTGGGCCGACCGGCTGCCGTGGGTCCTTTTGGGCCTTCGCACGGCCCCCAAGGAGGACCTCCAGGCTTCCACCGCCGAGCTGGTCTATGGCCAGGTGCTACGCGTCCCGGGCGAATTCGTGCCCGACGCTACCAGCCCCTGGTCCGCAGCTCGCCAGCGCTCGGACCTCCAGGAGGCCGCCCGACGGTTTGCCCCCGTGCCGACATCCCACCACGGTGACCCCCAGTCCTACGTCCCCCCAGCACTCCGCACCGCGGAGTATGTTTTTGTGCGTCACGACGCACATCGGCGGCCACTCCAGCCGCCGTACGACGGGCCCTTCCGGGTGCTGCGACGGGACGACAAGTCGTTCGTCATCGACATCGGCGGCAGGTCGGACCGGATTGCAGTGGACCGCCTCAAGCCGGCGCACGTGGACGTCGACCACCCACCACGGGTGGCCCTCCCGCCGCGGCGAGGCCGCCCCCCGTCCACGGTGCCCCCCACTCGACCGCCCACCACCTCACCGGACCCCCTCCCACGACCCACCAGGGGTCGCTTCGGCCGGGTCATCAGGACCCCCCTCAAGTTGACCCTGTCGGTGCAAGTCGATTCTGGGGGGACGTGTGTAGCGGCTGCCGCTGGGGTTACACAATCGCCTTGCACCTATCAAGGACGCGGAGCGATCACCAGGCCGGGCTCGTCCAGGACGCCCGGGCAGGCCCGCGCTCGACTTGCCAGGCCTCGGTCGGGACGCCCGGGCAGGCTCGCCCTCGGCTTGCCAGGCCGCAGCCGGCCCGCGGGGCCACGCCCCCTGGCGCCAGGCCTGGGCAAACCCCCTGGCGGAATAGATATATATTGCCGACCGTAAAACGTTTTTCCCAGAGTGCCTGAGTGTTTGATTCTAATAAAGCAGCTCAGATGAATTCAAGCTTTTTGTCGCGTCCATTCTTTCGATCGACGTGGGAGCCACAGCTCCTTCAATATATATATATATATATACATACATACATTGAATGTGCATCATGTGCAAGTTAGAGATGATGAATCCTTTTTATAACTTGTAACATTCGGTCAACATGTGTGTGTCTACATCTCTGTATCAACGTATTAAAAATTAATCAATTATAGTGATCAGTCTGACAGGTTCACTTGTACTATATACATGCCATTACCAATGTATTGTTCATGATATTATTTATATATATATATATATATTATATATATATATATATATATATATATATATATATATATATATATATATATATATATATATATATATATATATATATGAGGGCCAGTCAATAAGTAACCTTAAAATGGCAACATACATTTGAGACTGTAATGTGTGTAGTTGTAGACGACATACGTTATATCTATGGGTAAGATTCATGGTTTGCCTGTTTTAGATCTGGCAACATTGAGCGTATGACGTCAGTCGAGCAGTTCCAAGATGGCAGCTCCCTTAGAAGCACGCACCAGGGAGGAGCAACGTTCTGTCATCCGTTTCTTGGGAAGTGAGGGTGTGAATCCCAGTGAAATCCATCGCAGAATGAAGATGCAATATGGTGACGCATGTTTATCGCTGCAGCAGGTGTACACAGAAAACTATTGAATGAATGCTGTGTGAGTGAGTGAGTGAGTCCAAACTGGTTCTCAGATCTACTACTATATATATATATATTCTTATGAGGCTCTGCATTGTTAAATGCACAGTCTAGTTTTTCGAGTGTATTTGGGGAAAATTTCCACTTCAAATACATTATTATTTTTTAAAGCTTACTTACTGCTTTGTTCAATTTAGGATTTGACTGCAGTCACCCAAATCGGGTGACAATTGAGCATAAACGTCAAATAATACAAGAGTGCCGACAAAAACATTTAACCAAAAATATACACATACCTTCTACATCACAAATTACATTAATTCTCTCTCGATAATAACACATGCAATCAAATTTCACATGAAATGCAATTTCAGAATATCACACGTTTCTTAAACATGAAACGATCCTCATAGAATTTTGTTCTATCCTCATGGAACAGAAACAACCCAAAAATGTATTCCATAATCAGACGAGCATTTTCTTTTCACCCTATACATTTCTCCATCGCAATTGCCATTTATTACAATTTAGAAGCTGATTCAATATTAATATCGAAACTAAAATTGTGCTTTGGGTATAAAAAGGAAATGTGCAAAACTGTTATAAAAATGTAGAGCTTCCTCCTCCAAACAAATTAGCTGAAAAGCTCAAAGGGCAGAAGGTGTGAACGCGCGAGTTACAGAAAATGGCGATGGGACAGAAACCCAACCGCACAGTGTTTGGTTGATCATTATTTATTGGGGATGGTGTCAAGATGGGCCCAATCGGATCGCGTTTTCCGAAGTACGCACAAACCAATTCCACGGGCGTCTCAAAATATCGCCGGCTTTCCTCCCTATGTTTTCATCTGGCCTCATTAATTTTTCAGCAGAACCAGCGAGTTAATGTCCCCATCTTGCGCACAGCCACGCGCTGGAGACCCTGCTGACACAGACATGCTTGCCGGGTCCTCACTTACAGCCGCAGATTGTTCTGCCGTTTCACCCGACGCCATACATAATAAAAGAGCCCTTGCTCAAACAGATGTGCTGTGGCCTCCGAGCCATGCCGGAGCCAAATTGTAAGCATCGGATACTGCTCATGACGTCATCTTTGTTTCTTATTACTGTGCAAACATCTTAGAAGAAAGGCAGGAGAAGACAGCATAATAGAAAGAAGGAATGATGTGAAGAAAGGAAAAAGAGTAAAGTGCAAGTCTTATGTATGCGTTAGCTAAGGTGATGTTGTGGCTAACAACAAGTAGTCCATGAGCCAGATAAAATTTGACTACCAAAAAAGAGGGCAAATTGCCACTATATTTTTCAGTTAGCCTTACATATTGCCTGTATGAAAAAATGTGATGGACATTTGAATTCGGTAGCTAAACCCATTTTGGCGGCCATTTTCCAAAATGGCCGCCATTTTCATATTTCATCAATTTTCATATCTCATAAATTTGGCCGTACCTTTTAATCGGCTGGTCTGAGGCACATGCACCCTACATAAGATTTGTTCAGTATGTCATTTGGCATATTTCAAAGTAAACTAAAAGGAAATTTGTTCACTACCTGTCGAGATAATTGGGAAAATATGTAAAAAATGTGTAATTTTCATGCAAAAATGCTCAACTTGCCCAGCTTGGGGAATGTTGAATATTTTTCATTGCTGGCTGTCATTAATTATTTAATTAATATGGAGAGAAAATGGAGAGAAAATGGGTTTAGCTACCGAATTCAAATGTCCATCACATTTTTTCATACAGGCAATATATAATTCTAACTGAAAAATATAGTGGCGACTTGCCCTCTTTTTTGGTAGTCAAACTTCAAAATTCGACGGTGGGCACAAGGACTAAAGCAGGGAATTTGGTCGTTTGGTTGATCTTTACTACTAATGCCTTCAACAATGTTGTTAGGAATAACGAACAATTTTCCTTGGACTTTAGGACTTGACTTTGTGGCTGTTGACCGAGTCGATTTAAGTAACGTATTCCAATACTAGTATTCTTGTTGTAAGGATGGTTTCGTAGAGCAGCACGTTTGAGTGATCCTGGAAAGAGAGCTACAATTTGTCCATAAAAGGTAAGATTGTGAGAGGAGCCGAGCTCATTTCATGGCACCTGTCATAGCGTGCGAGGAGTTCGATTGGGTCTGAAATTAATATAGGTTGGCCTGTTTGGTGTTCCCATCTGAATACTTTGCTCATGATGCAAGGATCCCTTTGTTTGCAGTACCAAGGTGCACAAACTAAAGAGACTGGTTTTGTGCAGCCCAAGGATTGAGCGATCTTGGAATGAGCCGTGGTTTGTCCGTTAGTGTGTTTGATTTGTCCGCCGTCTCCTAATGTATTTATTTAAATAAAAGCACATTGATGTGTCCCAATGCCTTTTTCCTACATACACACTCCTCCATGAGCCTCATGCCACATGTGAATAAAATAAATAAAGAGAAGTGAAAATAAGTTTTTTGGAATGGGTAAAATATATATTACAGGAGAGAAAAAATGCACCGCAGGTAGGTGTTCAAATAAGTATCAGGAAGAATCATAAAAAGCTGGAAAAATTGTGTTGAAAGCACATCAAGAAACAAGACAGCCGGGACTTACATCAAGAGCCAGCTGTAAAAGAACCGGATCATCAGGAGTGTGCACCACCCCATCTTTATATCTAAACAAAGACACGCAAGGTGATGGTCAAAATGTCACAAGACATCATTGTGATTAAATGCAACGTATACCAAGGATGCCCAGCAGAATGCTGCAAACTTCACTACCTGGGTAATTCAGGTCAAATTGCACCTGCTGAGCACAACTTTTGTCTATGTAGCAACGGTGATATTTCGGATGCTCCTTTGAGTTTGTGAAATGAAAAAAAAGAAAGATATATTTGAATTACAGACCAATATGTCAGAAAGTCATGGAGCTTTTTGAAATAGGCTCTCGGAAAAGTAAAGTGCACATTGAATATACATTTTAAAATGAACTGTAAAATAACTGCATTATTATAATAACTAGAGAGTTCATAGAACACGTAACCCAAAGCAGTGTTCACATATATAGATAATAATAATCATAAAATGATTTTAAAGATCATTTCAAAAAAATCCGGGAGTTTAGCACTATTGAAGCAGTCCTATAACCCACCCTTTTACACCACCCAATTTAACATGTCCAAGTACTGCAAAACGGAATGGTTTTGGAAGTACAAATAAGGTGATTTGTGTTCCATAATGTTCAAGTATATAATTCGATTTAAATAAAATAAGTATTGTAAAAGTCGTCGAAATAAATTATTTCCAGAATTTACCGCCATTGACGTAGTGTCTATTACACCACCATATCTAACACGTTACATCAGTTCTTCATACTTGCTGTTTGTTTTCCTTTATCGCATTCCTAAAAACAGTAAGTTTCTTGTTTCGAATGATTTTTTATTTTGTTTTACTGTCAAACACGTGGAGTTAAAAAAAAAAAACTTTTAAAAACATCTCACTCCTCTCTGCACATGTGTGATCAGGACGTGTTCAGAGATACTGCTAAACTGCAGGTTTGTTTTCCGATTCATGTTCCGCTTTGTGTTCAAAATACAACATTTAATTTAAGTAAGTTGTAGTTAAACAAAAATATCAAAAATCATATCAAAAAAAAATCAAAGATGTTGTAACAAAAGATCAAAAATAAGTTCAGTTCCTTTTCAAGGAACTTAATCACAGAAAGAGGCCATTAGGCTAATCAACGAGCCTGCACTATGATTGCTTATCCATGCTCTATCATTTTTAAATGTTGAGCATCAGACAAGGAAGCAGCACAAGTCGTTGGTTGATCTGACTCAGCCGGGGTTCGAACCTCTGACCTCTCAGACCCAGAACGTAGCTCAAGCCATTAGTCCGCAGAATCAGGTTGTGCATAATGCACTGCCGAATTATGCATTCCATCGCTTTTTTGATAACGGAAAAGTTAATCCATAGGTCCACAGATTGTAATGAAGAACAATGTCAGGCATTGATAAAATGGTATTACTTGCAAGAGCAAGCTCTTGGGAGAGCAACATGTTCAGTTCCATTTCAGTCCCCTCGACATGCAACACACATGATATCGCAAGACTTTAATCCCCTCCAAGAATAAAAACAACCCTTTATAAAGCTTCATAAACCAATGACATATAACCCCAGCTCTTGCAGGGAAAATGGCCTTAAAATGCCTGTTGTTGTTGTTGTATAAACCAATCATCCACAATCCACTTCATTGCCACTGGAGAACCTCAATGGAATGGAAAAGTATACCTCAATTTCAAAAACGAGCTAAAGTCACAAGAAGCAAGCTTTGGTGTGTAAGAGGAATGATCATCCAATCCAAATACAGTACTGGGAATGATGGCCATGCCATGGCAATTGAGAACCGGAGGTAATGTCTTTGTGAAACATCTTGCCATCTCAACTTTCCATCCCTCTGACATTTATGAAGTAGAAGCTTGCAAAAGATCAAGATGAATTAAAACAAAATGATGGCAAAACATGGCCGTCAAGCATACGTGTCATAAAGGGAGGGCTTTGACACATCAGACACTGGTAAATTTTCAATCAATATGGCTTGTGGGCTATCATATCAAATATTTTTTTGATTAAAGGTCTCAGTAATCTTTTAAATACTTAGATAGTCTTTCATGATGACATGAAAAATCTCACTATATCACTATCTCTCAATATGTCACGCCAGAAAGACCGTCTGGAAAACCCTCCCATCTACTTTCTCAACAATCATCTCGAAGAAGGTCTGTCACTCAAGATTTTGGGTCTCATTATCTGCCATGATCTTTCCTGGGAAAACCACATTTCCATCCTAGCCAACTGGGCATCCTCCATCGTGCGAAGTCCTTCCTTGGCACACCTGAGCTCCTCACGACATACAAGGCTTTCATCCGCAGCTCAATGAAATACTGCTCTCCACTCTGGGCTTGTGCTCCTGCCTCACACCTAGCTCGGCTTCACGCTGTTGAAACCAAAGCTGTCAGAATCATTGGAATCTCCCACGATGAAGCCGATTGCGAGGGCCTTTCACTCACTCACCGGAGGCAGGAAGGTGGTCTTTCTGTCTTCTACCAACTCCTATCTGGCCTAGCGCCCCCAGCTCTACCTGTGCTCTGTCCCGCAAATATTGCTTTAGGTCGCACAAGATCTGCCAGCAACCATCTTCTGGTGAAATTGCCAAAAATCAACATTGCTTCCCTCGCTCTCCCCCATCTTGTCTACTGCTCCCTTTATTTTATGTTTTGTGTGTCCGTTTTTTTTGTGTGTGATTAATGTTAGCTCTTACACAAGCCTCGATCTTGTGTACAAAAAAGGAAGAGAAAGAGTTATTAAAAAAGAAAAAAAAAAAAAAAAAAAAAAAGCTGCTGCCTGCCGATATGAGGGTTGAGATATAGATTGGCAGAGAGTGGTGTCATCAGCAAGGAGATAGAGAGGATTTTCCAGAGAGTCAGAGAGATCATTAATGAAGACCAGAAAAAGCACAGGGCCCAGAACACTGCCTTGGGGAACCCCAGCCTGAGCAAGAAGGGGAGATGAGAGAATTCCATTCAGGCCCACATGTTCACTGCGATCAGAGAGGTAGTCGGCAAGCCATGTGTGGAGGTTTCAATTGATACCATAGGAGAGTTTGGTGAGCAGGGTGGGGTGCCAGACCGTATCGAAGGCACAAGATATGTTAAGGCTCTGATTTGCTATTTGGAATTGAGGGCCTCCATCCATTGTTGAGACAGCAGAAGCAGCATGTCCAGATTAGAATGACCTGGTCATACAAAGAATCCAGCTCATACAAAGTTTTCACCTACAGCTCAATGGAATACTGCTCTCCCCTCTGGGCAGGTTCTCCTGCCTCACACATAGCTCGGCTTCACGCTGTCAAAACGAGGCTTTTAGGATCATTGGAATCTCCCACAATGTAGCTGATTCTGAGGGCCTTTCACTCTCTCACTGCAGGCAGGTTGGTGGTCTTTCTGTCTTCTACTGACTCCTCGCCGGCTTAGCTCCCCCTGCTTTGTCTGTGCTCTGTACCTGTACAGAAAATTAACACCTGTAATTAACAAACAAGGACTGGAACACCCAAAAAGTACTGTGGTCACAACCTGTGACAAAATCCGGTAATGGGCCAATTGGGAAGCGCATATTTAAAGAGCTATTAAAAGATGAACAGCGCAATTGGGAAACACACATTTAATGTGCTATTAAAAGATCAACTCGCACCTCTTATCCATGTCACACTCCAACCACAATTATATCAGAACGTGTCGATTCCCCACACGGTCACGGATTGTTTAACCCTCAATATGGGGCCGTTCAAAAAATTCCGTAATGCTATTTTTTAGGAAGCCACATACCATGTGTGCTGAAGGGCTTGATTAAACCTTACTAATAATTTGTATTCGACATAGATTACATTTTTCGGGGTCCCTCATCGTGAGCAACACTCGACCCAAACAATGCCAATGGAAATCTGCTGCAACAAACCCGGGAAGTGTATAATTATCAGAGGCCTACAGGCCTGATGTCTTTGGCCCACCAGAAAAGCAAGATGACTGTCATATTATTTTGGCTGGATGCCATGGTGGGTGGAGTCAAGCAACAAATGTGGGTGAGGTCCGGCAGCTGGCTGACCAATGGGTGCATATTTCAAAATCGACCCCCAACAAGAAGTATAACAACCATGCGGAGCACTTGTAGACCTGCGACACGTCGCAGGTAAAAAGACAACAATACATTGAATTGCCAACAGAACTGACAGAAAGCACAAATGCCATTCTCCATCCATCAACCATATGAAGGTCACTTTTGAGATCAGGACTTGAGATTGTTTGAGATTGTTGCAGCAAGAAAGAAACAACTGTTAAGAAAGGGGAACAAGGCTAAAAGGCTCAAATATGCACAATAACACAAATTGGATTATGAAACAATGGGCAAAGGAGCTTTGGACAGATGACTCAAAGTTTCAATTATTTAGATCGAATCGAAGACGGCATGGGAGACTATGAGAAACTGATGTTGGCCTTGCTTGAAGCCAACAATTAAGCATCGAGGAAGTCCAATTCAGGTTTGGGAGTGCATATACTCAATTGGTGTTGGAAAATCGCTGGAAATTGATGGTATATTGACTGCAGTGAGGTACAGACAAATTTTAATTTACCATGCTAGCACCAGTGGTACAACACTTATGGTCCAGACTTCATCTCACAGGAAGATAATGATCCAAAGCCCTCAGCTTGGATAACTCTTAACCAAAGAAAGAGGAATGCCCCCCTCTTGCATGCCTTCAACGCACGGAATGGCCCCCTCAAAGCCCAGATCTCAATATCATTGAAACTATTTGGGATTATTTGCACGAAGAAAAAGTAAAAAATAATCCGCAGCAACGTAAATGATCTTTGGAAGAAGCATGGAACACAATTTCACAAGTTTACAACAAAATTATTTGAACCTGTGCCAAGTATAATTTCAATTGTTTTGAAGGAAAATGGTTGAAATACTCGCTATTAGTTTATACCAAGGTATATTGTGTTTCAATTCGGTTATTTGGATAGCATTTCCTTTTTCATAAAGGTGCATTTGCATTGAACACAAAGATTTAGCTTCCTTATTCATGTTACACTCGTGGGGTGGATTGTTTAATGATGGTACACTCATGGGGCTGGGCTTGCAATGATGAGAAGCTGTGATCGTTGGGGTGTACCTTTTGTGAAATTCCGGGCCGGCTGTGAAACCAGATTTGCTCTTTTCTTTCTTCCTCCCTTATCGGCTTTATTTTGATTCTTTTGTTAAAAGAAAAGGAAAGATCTTCCTTATCGACTTTCTCCCTCCCACCGGAGCTCTACATAATTGAATAGAGAAAGAACCTTTGGGAAGAAAGAAAGAAGTGGAGAGGGAGGAGGAAGAAGAGGGCGTTTGGATCGGTGGAGAAAGGCGAAAACCGAACGCAGCACGTACGGTCCAAGTTTTGATGAGAAACTCGGCCTTTGTGAGCTTTTTGAGGATTTTTGATTAATCTCTCTGAGGGTTGCCTGTTGGAGGGACAGTCGGTGCAGGAGAGATTTGGGTGGAAGCTTTTCTCGGTGCACGTGGGATCGATCGTGAGGGGCTGTGAGAGGGAGCCAGAAGCTTGTGCTCCTCATCAAGTTTCGTCTGAGCCGGCCGGAGGCAACGTGCGGCTTCATGGTCTTGCAGGAACTGCTCTGGGCAAGTCGTTTGTGGAGTTTGGGGACACCCACTGAGAAAGAGAAGAGTGGAGGGGAGGCGCCACCCTCGGGCCACGTGGCTGGGCCGAGGCAGCCAGGACGCCATCTGAAACAGGCCTGAATTCCCCTCCCCTCCCCTCCCCGCCTCCTAGTTTTATTTTACCTTTTATTTCCTTTATATCCTGGTGAATATTTCTTTGTTATTTTGCTACCTTCTCTCTCCCCTTTGGGATTAGCTAGGGATACCGGGTGGGTCATTTAATTGTCTTGTCTGTTTTGTCTTGGCACCTGTCTGTCCTTTAATTACTTGATCTTTGCCGCTGC
>NW_027618499.1:7500-10000 GCF_964187855.1 Myxine glutinosa | reverse complement strand
AAGATGTTGCACCAACAGGTGAAAGCTACCAGACGAGTATGTATATATATATATATATATATATATATATATATATATATATATATATATATATATATATATATATATATATATATATACACAACAACATGCATTTTAAGGCCATTTTCCCTGCTAGAGCGGGGGTTAGCCTGAAAAGAAATAAATTAGGGAATTAGGGAAATTAGGAAAACTAGGAAAATTAGGGAAAAAATTAGGAAATTAGGAAAAATTCGGGATTTTTTTTTAAGGAAAATTAGGGGAAAAAAGCGGTTAGCCAAAAATAAATAAATAAATAAATAATAATAATTATATATATATATATATTGTTGCGGTTTTGAGTTTGTACAATAAAGGTTAATTTCCCCCTCATAGTTTAGTCACACTACAACACGTAGCCTCGCAATAGTTCAGTTATTTCTTAGTATGTGTAAGCATAGTCCTTTTCCTGTGTTAGTTTTGCGTTGAGTAGAATAATGAGTTGGGTCCTTTCTTGCCTTATGCCGCCTTTATTGCCTTATGCCGCCTTTGGCTTTTTGGCGCAAATTAACACGAGGCAGGCCTGGCAAATCGAGGCAAGACCAAAGGAGGGCGGAGGAGAAGCCGACGGTAAGCGCGAGCCGCCAATCAGGGCTCGAAGGGAGTGGCTGCGGCACCGCGTCACAAGGCGTGGTTAGAACATTCGAGAGAGCTAATGGGGTTGGCCATATAATCCGTTGCGCGAAGCCCCCACCGCAGTTCTGTGGAGGGAGGCGCTTGAACAAGTTCGGAGTCCTGTGAGAGTTGAGCAGTTCTGTGAGAGTTGAGCAGTTCCGTGGAGTGGTGAGCTTGCAAGTTCTTATGGGAAAGGCGCTTGAGTGTTGAGCAAGTTATGAGTTCGGAGAGAAGACGCGCATGAACCAAGCTATAAGCGCTCTTACCAATTAAACGCTCGGTTGAGCTTGAGGCAGAACCTCCATTGGGTTACGCGAGTGAGAGCACGCCGGTAATTGAACGCGCTGTGGAAAACCGCCAAGCCTGGCGAGAGACGCACTGCAAGGATCCCTTCCACCGCCTGCTTGCCTTCATCGCGGGACGTGCTGTGACCGGGGAGAGCTATGCCGGGCGGAGCCGTTCCTGGACGACCAAGTCAGCGAGTGAACATCATCCTACCTTCATTTCCCCTGTGAGTGTGATCGGGCCTGTGTCTGGGTTTAAACTTAAGACTGTATAAGACTGCTCTGTGTCCCTTTGACTTGTACATATACGTGTGAATAGTAATTAAACCTGTGTTCTTCCTTTATTCGACCGTCTCGTCTTTTCCATCATTGACTAAGCGTGGTACAAATAAAACCGCTCTAATCGGGTTCCAATACCAAGAAAACTGCACGGACCACGTGGTACGCAATCCGCTCGGTGTACTCAAATTACACGTGGCTCGTGCGAGGCTTGCTTCCCCGCCTCCGGGGCGGCGCAGGTACTTAGGTACGTGCGAACATCGTCCCAGAACCCTACCCTGCGTTTGCCCGGGAGGGGCGATTCAAGTCTCAGTTGCGCCGACCCAAGAAGAACAAGGGGCTTAATCTCCCCTTGGTAAGGGCAGGAAGGGCGGCGAAAACTGTAAATATATATATATATATACATATATATATATATATATATTGTTACAGACGCGGTTTGGATGTTATTTTTGACCGAGCGGTTGGTATGACCGTGACCGAACAGTTATTCCCCGACTAGACCCCGATTCCACCCAGACGTTGACCAAATCGCGCTATGCTAAATCAATGATGGAAAGGACACAACGACTGGGATAGATGAAACGACGCAAGGGTACAGTTCTCAAGACCTCCGGAGGAGGGTATAATTACAGTGGTGGAGAAAAGGGGGTAGATTACACGGTAGTGAGGTAAAGACACAGAAGAGATAGGCACTTAAATACAATCTTATCTTACCCCAGACAGACCACAGACAAACGGAACAAGGCTGACTTACACAGGGATTGATGGCCGGAAGGGACAGGTAGTCGATAGCACAAGGTGCACCTTGGCTCGGGGACAGGATAAAGCACGGTCCAGTCCAGAGATGCGGGGAGGCCTCACAGCGCTCGGAGGGTACGTCTTGCTTGCTCCAAGCTCAGCGCGCATCTGACGTCACCTCCCTCTTCCTGCGCATGCTCAGCGGGGAGTGACACGCCCTCGGCTGGTTGGCTCCGCCCCCCTGGGGCCGGTCCGCCGCTTCCATTGGGTGCGGGGGTTACCGGGCTCCGCCCTTGACGAGGAGCTGACAGGGAGCCCCTATTTGGTAACCCCGTCGAGCACATGTTCGATGGCGGCTCGTTGGGAAGGCCTCGTGCCCTCCCAACACCCCCTACCAACCAGGCCGGAGTGATGACGCGCACTCCCTGTGCACGCCGCTGCCGTTGCTGTTGTTGCTGAACCGTGAGGAAGAGCTGCGGGGAGGTATAGGGAGGTCCTAAACTTCCTAACGGTGCCATACAATC
>NW_027618499.1:0-2500 GCF_964187855.1 Myxine glutinosa | reverse complement strand
AGCGTTTAGCTTACGGAAGTTGATTGTGCGATAATGCCTTGGTGTTGGGGCGGGATGTTGATGGTCAGAGTGATGGCTAAGTGGTCAGAGAGGGTGAGGTCGGAGCCATAGAGATGGTGCAAACTTAATCCAGTGGAGCAGACAAGGTCCAAAATGTGACCACGGATATGGGTAGGAAAGTCGACATGTTGAGTGAGGTTAAAGCAGGTGAGTAAATCAGTGAAGTCAGTGGTTATTGTGGAGTCAGTGGAGTCCATGTGGATATTGAAATCACCAAGGAGGAGGATAGAGGGGGAGAGGGAACATAGCTGGGTCAGAAAGTAGGAGAAGTCAGACAGGAATGATGGGTGTGGTTTGGGAGGGCGGTAGACGACAGCCATGACTGACTGCGTGTGACCAGAGAGTTTTAAAGCCAGGTGTTCAAATGATGGAGCAGATGAGATGGAGATGAGGTTGGTCTTGATGTCTTGACGGTGGATAACGGCAATTCCACCACCTCGGCCCTCCGAGCGTGGTTTATTGACGTAGGAATATCCATTGGGTGTGGTGAGGTTAAGTGTGTAGTAGTCCAGAGGTTGTTGCCAGGTTTCGGTGAGACAGAGAAAGTCCAGTTTGTTATCCAGGATGTATTCGTTCAGGATGAGGCATTTGTTGTTGAGGGACCGGGTGTTGAACAGGGTGAGCTTGATGTTGTTTTGAACAGCAGGGATGAATTCAGGTGATTTAGCCAGGGTTCGTAGGCAGGAGGTGCGATCGTGTGGGTTGCTGTGACCAGGTGCGCTGGGACGAAGAGTGAGAGTGCGCAGAGCCGACCAGAGGACGGGGATGGAGTGACCTGATTGCAAATAAACAAACTTACGACCGGAGCCACGGTGAATGTACCTGGGTCGTCGGAGGAGTCCATTTGATTTGATGGCAGAGATGCATGATGGGGTGGAGCGGGTATTGAGCAGAAGAAGCCTTGCGGCGGAGTACCTCAGAGCCATGCCAGGCAGGAGCGAAGGGACGAGTACGAGGCCAAGGTCGAGGAGGTAAAGCGGCAAACGCAGCGGCAAACGCAGCGGCAAACGACTGCAGCCGCTAATCAAGACCACAGCGGCAAACAGCCACCGCCGCAAACAACGGCCACAAACAACGGGAGCGGGCCTGAGGAAATAGTGGAGGAGCCGGGCAGGCGAAGCCAGGAGCAGAGCCGGGACCGAGCAGAGGGCAGACCCAACGGTCAAAAATCCGCCACGACCACCAGAAAAACAAACTATGTACAATGGCCCAGTCGGAGAAGCGGCGAACAAGTAACGCCAGCGTCCTCTCCAGACCGGACCGGAAGCGGAAGTGATACAGATACTGTCACAGGTGCATGCAAAACTCACAGTTACCGACCTGGTTTCACCCTTGTTGGGGCTTCATCAGAGCAACGCAGTGAGGCTTTCCATACACTTGTAACTCTGTGCCCCTTTCGGTTTTTATATCAGTCACTATGCGACCTTCATATCAGTGGAGAACCGCCAGCAAGGTGTCCCATACAGCTGCTGCTGCACCTTGCTGGGAGCGATACGCCACCGCCTGCCACGCGGTGACGTTATCTCTGGTATCCACTCATCATATGGAGTCGACCTGGTTGCGGTTGGGAGTTACAAATAATGGTATCTGTAATCTGGTTCTCCAACCTAATGAGCGGACAACATGACGTCATCGCCATGCACGTCCGCCTTGCCTGCAAAGTTCCAGAGGAACCATCTAGCAGTGCGTCATTACGGATTATAAATACAGATACTGTCACAAGTGCATGCAAAACTCACAGTTACCGACCTGGTTTCGCCCTTGTTGGGGCTTCATCAGGGCAACGCAGTGAGGCTTTCCATACACTTGTAACTCTGTGACCCTTTCGGTTTTTATATCAGTCACTATGCGACCTTCATATCATCAGTGGAGAACCGCCAGCAAGGTGTCCCATACAGCTGCTGCTGCACCATACAGTCCCATACAGCTGCTGCTACAGATACCATTATATATATATATATATACAGTGAAACCTTGACTTACGAGTGCACCAACTTACGAGTTTTCCGAGATACGAGCCGTCGCTCGGGCGGTTTTTTGCTTTGAGATGCGAGCCGAGATCTGAGTTATGAGCTTACGCCACCCGCCACCAGGTGGCCCAACGAGCGTTCCGGTCACGTGGTTATCTTGCCGTGCAAGCATCTCTGCCGTATATCGCTGCTGCTTTGTTTTCGCATGTTGGTTATTTTGGAAAATTTCTTAGTTTTAACCATGGGTCCTAAGAAATTGAGTGCCAAGGGCAGTAATGAGAAGAAGAAGAGGATGATGTGCTTGGATATAAAACACGCAATCGTCGAAAAACATGAGCGAGGTGTGCGTGTTGTCGACTTGGCGAGGCAGTACGATCGTAGTACTTCTACGATATGTACGATTTTGAAGCAGGAGGAGTCGATAAAGGCGATAACGCCAGCCAAGGGCGTTAAGATTATTTCAAAGCTCC
>NW_027618498.1:0-70777 GCF_964187855.1 Myxine glutinosa | reverse complement strand
TCAAGAGACGCGCTGCGTGGCCTTGTCTTCGTCGATCACCATCTTCGCAGACGTGCCGGGGACCGTGGAGAGCTGCACGAGAACCATCCTTCGACGCGCTGGGGAACACCTGCCCGTCTGCAATACCCCGTGTGAGTGTGAGTGAGACGGGCCCATTGTCTTTGGGAATTAAGAATAAGACTGTATAAGGATTTCCCTGTGTCTCTTCGTCCTGAACTGTAAATATGTGGTAATAATCATTAAATCAATCTGTTCTTCCTTTCTTCTGAATTCGATCGTTCCCCTGATTTCTCTAATTGACTAAGCGTGGCACGAATAAGATCGCTCCAATCGGGTTCCATGAGTTATAACTGTGCGGATCACGTGTACGCAAACCGCTCGGCGTATTCCAACCTCACGTGGTTCGTGCGAGGCTTGTTTCCTCGCTTCCAGGGCAGCGCGAGTACTTAAGTACGAGCGAGAATTTGGTCCCGAAACCCTATTTTGCGCTGTCCGGAAGGGACGTAATAGGTCTTGGTTCGCGCCAGGTCAGTAAAGACAAGGGGATTAATCCCCCCTTGGTAAGGGGAGAAGGCCGGCGACAGAATCGCAACAATATATATATAGGGGGGAGGGGGAGGGGGAGGGAGGAGGGGGAGTGGGAGGGGGGAAGGGGAGGGGGGAGGGGGAGGGGAGGGCGGAGGGGCGGGGAGGGGCATGGGGGGAGAGGGGGGAGGGGAGGGGAATGGGGGGAGGGGAGGAGAGGGGGGAGGGGAGGGGAACGGGGGGGATGGGAGGAGAGGGGGGAGGGGAGAAGAGGGGGGAGGGGAGAAGAGGGGGGGGGAGTACCCGGCATTGCCGGGCGGGGAAGGGGAGGGGAATGGGGGGAGAGGAGGGGAGGGGAATGGGGGGGAGAGGAGGGGAGAAGAGGGGAGGGAAGTACCCGGCATTCCGTGTATAAACGTGAGGGAGAAGAGGGGGGAGGGGAGGAGAGGGGGGAGGGGGAGGGAGGAGAGGGGGGAGGGGGAGGAGGGGAGGAGAGGGGGAGGGGAGGGGGGAGGGGGGAAGGAGGAGGGGGAGGGGGGAAGGGGAGGGGGAGGGGGAAGGGGGAGAGGGGGTAGGGGGAGGGGAGGGGGGATGGGAGGAGGGAGTGGGAGGGGAGAGGGAAGGGGAGGGGAGGAGAGGAGGGAGGGGAGAAGAGGGGGGGGGGGAAGTACCGGCATTGCCAGGCGGGGAAGAGGAGGGGAGGGGAACGGGGGGGAGGGGAGGAGAGGGGGGGGAGTACCGGCATTGCTGGGCGGGGAAGAGGAGGGGAGGGGAACGGGAGGGAGGGGAGGAGAGGGGGGGTAGGGGAGAAGAGAGGGGGGAAGTACCCGGCATTGCCGGGCGGGGAAGAGGAGGGGAGGGGAACGGGGGGGGAGGGGAGGAGGGGGGGAGGGGAGGAGAGGGGGGGAGGGGAGGAGAGGGGGGGAGGGGAGAAGAGGGGGGGGAAGTACCCGGCAATCCGTGTATAAACGTGAGGGTGAAGAGGGGGGAGGGGGAGGGAAGGGGGAGGGGGAGGGAAGGGGAGGAGAGGGGGGAGGGGAGGAGATGGGGGGAGGGGGGAGGGGAGGAGAGGGGGGAGGGGGGAGGGCGCGCGAATCGTCGAATCAGCCCGCTGCTCTGCCACCGATTCAGATTCCATGTATAATATTCCTCGCTGAAAAAAAATATGGATCTAAAGATGAAAGAAAAAAAAACCTATGTGATGTGAATGGCAATGTTCCTCGCTGAAATGTGAAAAAACGCAATCGCGCGGCAAGGAACATCACGTGATCGCTCTGAGCGATCGATTGCAACTCTGCGTCGTGTCGTGGGCGTGGCCAACGTGGCCTCATGCTCCCAGGTGATTGGCTAACTCGAGCTCGAGAGAGCCATAATGCGCTACGTTATGGCAAAAAATATGGATCTAAAGATGAAAGGGAAAAAAACCTATGTGGTGTGAATGGCAATATTCCTCGCTGAAATGTGAAAAAACGGAATCGCTTTTCACTCTGAAATACGTGCGAACGTGTAACTGAGTTAATGGCGGCAAGGAACATCACGTGATCGTTCTGAGCGAATCAGCGCGCTGCTCTGCCATTCCGGTCATAATATTCCTCGCTGAAATGCGCTGAGGTAAAAATATGGTTTAAAAATATTATGAAATAAATTTTTAGGTCGACCATGTTCTTCCCAGGCTCAATGGCCATGTTTGTGCCAAATATCAAGTACGTGAGGCTCTCCGTTTAGGAGTCTACCGGTAACATTACACACACACACACACACACACACACACACACACACACACACACACACACACACACACACACAAACTGTGTTTTATATATACTAGGACGTGCCCGTACGTGGGTGCCCGTTCGGAAAAACATTCCAAACCGCGTGGCAGTAACGACCACAGAACCCCCCCCCCCCCTCTATTTACATGAAATGGTTTGGTCCATTCGCAAAGCCAAAGCGAACGACCACAGAACCCCCCCCCCCCCTCTATTTACATGAATGGTTTGGTCCATTCGCAAAGCCAAAGCGAACGGCGAACGGCTAAATCGCCATAGCTCGGTAACTACTTCTCCGATTATATGAAACCTTGAAAAGGCACATCCTCAGGTCCCCAGCAATATACCTGACAAGTTTCAAGTATATCGGACCCGTGGTTGTTGAGAAACAGCGGTCACAGACAAACACACACACACACAGACACACACACACACAGAGATTACTGGAATTATAGATAGATAGATGTACACAAAAGTCAGGATGGTAGCAGGTTTTGGGTGTTCTCTCGACTCTTGAGGGGCGCCAATTTGATTCATACATCTGAATGAAGAAGTAAATGCACTTTATTTGCCAGATTTCGGGCGACCCTTTATATGAACTTTTCTAGAGCATTACTTGGTTCCCCCTAAGAACACAATGGTAGTCCAGCATGCACACGATATTTTTTTGAATGTCCCTTGTTTTCTATTCTTTGGCATTTTCTACAAGCACAAGAAGGCCGTGCCAGAACGTATCCATCCGAGGCATGGAAAATAATTGTCAGTTTGTGCATCGCCATTGCGGATTTACGTTGAACCGTCGATGGAGCACCATTTCATTCACGAGCACGGTTGCACCCAAAATGAAACCTAGGCTACATTCGTAAATTGTCCCACATGATCGCCAGGTGGTTGCACACGACGTCAAGACGAAATCGTCACGGAAAAGGACGGTATCTTTTCACCCCTGTCTGTCTGTCTGTCTGTATGTGAACAGGATATCTCAAAAAGTTGTGCACCGATTTGGAAGAAATGCTTATGTTTTGGTGAGAATCCTGATCTGCATCTGGATCTCAGATTTTTTATAGTCATTCTTCACCATAAAGAATATTTTTTGGATTTCGAGACTTCCGATGGCATGCTTTGTGACTCCCCATCACCCGTAGCCATGATGGCAATCAGTCAGGGTAAGTGACAACAATCAGGTGATTACATTTTAGTTCAGGTGTGGATCCAGATCCAACCTATCAGTGGGATGCAATACGTAAGCTGTTCAGCCTGGCGGTGCCATGCGCCCTTCTGGATTCCTCTTGGAATACAGGGTGAAGGATCTCAGGAAAAACTAGAACGGCACTCAGTAGAGAGCATACCTCCGCCTGGTTGGTCATATCACTCAATGGTGAAGAATCACTTAAACAATTAAATAATTCTCATATCCGAATCCATATTCAGATCTTCACAAAATTGAATCTATTTGTCCTTGTCAGACACCCAACCGGTCCACCAAGTTTTGCCCAAATCCATCCACAACTCTTTGAGATATCGTGCTATGCATCGTTTTTGGCCCTATCTCTCAATGGTGAAGAATCACTTTTAAAATTCTAGTAGCCAGATCCGAATCCGGATCTTCACTAAAATCGAATAATTTCGTCCTTGTGACATACGCTAGATATCTGCCAAATTTCGTCCGAATCCGTCCCGAACTTTTTGAGATATTTTGTTCACAAGAAACAGACAGACAGGGATGAAAACATATTGTTGTGCGACTCCCCTTGGTTAAGACCGGGGAAATCACGAATATCCAAAATGAGCTATAACTCCGAGGCGACGTTCAATGGCGGATTTCGCTATACATATGCGCGGGGTAAAGAAGGAAAGAGGAAGAAGCGGTGAGATTTACCTGACACGATCTTGCCGGGTAGTCTTCAACCTGCAGGAAATGAAACTCACACGAAACGGAATTTATGTACAAAAAAGAACAATTTATTATATGGAACCCGAGAACAATGGACGCGACGATAAATAAATAATGTTCCTAAATCAGGATCCCGTACATCTCACTTCAAATACAACACAGGGGAAAAAAAAAACCTTTAGAGGCCATTTTTCCCCGCAAGGCGGGGTTTGGCCTTTTTTGGGCACCGTGGTTGTTGTTGTTTTTTTTGTTGGTCCCCTTTTTGAAGCAATGTTTTACGGCCAGATGCCCTTCCTGCCGCCAACCCTTTTTGTCGCCTTTTACGACAAGCAGGGAATTACCAGTGAGCTGGTACTCAATTTGCCGACCTCAGAAGGATGACAGGCTGAGTCAACCCCCCTGGCGTTAATTCAGCGATCGACCGGGATTCGAACCCAGGATCCGAGGATCCCAAGCTGGCACCCTAGCCGCTAGCCCAACACCAGGGACACCAACACAGGGAAGGATGAATAAAATAAAATGTCGTGTTTGCGTTCGTGTTTGGGCTTATCTCAATCAGTAGTCAGGTCGGTCAGGCTCCGTCCGACGCGGCTCTGGTGTTGGCGCGGAGCAGGCCTCCTCGCAACCCCCGTTCACCAGGCCTCGATGCATCCTTGTTCGTCACGCTTTTTGCCCTTCATGTCATGCCATCCGTCGGTGGCCAATCAGTGTGTCGCTCCTTCCACCAATCACGGGGAAGCTCTGCCCTTCCCCTGACCAATCACATGTCCTTCCCTACCCTGCCAATCGGTGGCCTGCTCTTTGCTCGCCATTCCCCCCTGTCAATCAAGAGTCCTTCTGGGCGTGGCTCTCAGCCTACAAGGTCGATGTCTGATCGCCATGGTGTACCACTGCGCGGCCACTTGCTGTCTGTCTTTTCGGTCAGTCATTGTGGCGGCGGGGGAATTAATTAATGTGGTGCACTAATGGATCTATCTACTATTCTACTGTATAAGAGTGCGTTGCCATATGGGACACTGGGAAAATTACAGGTTTCACACACGCGGGAATTAGCCTAATCCCTACAACTATTTAAAACACATGGTAATCCTTGTATGATCACAGATATACACTTAATCCGACAAACCGCCTAAACAAAACTTATTACAGGTGAGGTTTCCCTAGCATGACAGATGAAGCACCTACCTATGCAGATCTACCTGGATCTACATATGCCCTACCCAACCGACATAACAATATCCTCCATCCTCCTTTGGTGTCGGAGGTAACAATGCAGGAAAAAGCAGAAAGATGGCATCTTCAGGTGCAGAATGTCACGCCCTCTCCGAATGATGTGTATTGTGTTGCCCATTGCTCCCGCCTGTCTTTTGTCATGAGGCTTATCTGAGTAATTAAAGCAAATCGCTGTGTGTTCCTGCACACATTTGAGATTTAGGGGATTTAATAAATGAGGAGATTTGGAGATTTGGAGATATGGAGACAGAGATATGGAGACAAAGAGATATAGAGACAAAGAGGTATGGAGATTTGAAGGAGAAAGAAGGGGAAGAAGGGGGAAGAAGGGGGAAAGAGGGAAAGGGGAAGACAAAGAAAATGATGAAGAAGATGCTACATATGGGAAGTATGCAAGAAGGACATTGACTACCGACCACAAGTGCACGTCCTCGGCATTCGTTGGCAAGTGGCCAGACATTTATTTAGGTAAAAAAAGAATTTTTGCTGAAAAGAAAGCTCAAGTGCCCACCCACCCCTCCAACAACGACATCTTTATTAAGAGCGAACAGGTCGTACAGAGCGTCATTTTAATATGATTCGTGAACCGTGCACTGGACAACTCAAACAACACCTGGTGATAGCAATTGCATAAGATGAAGAAACCTTCAACTGCTGCAAAGAAGCAAGCAGAGACATGACATGTACGAGTTCGACACCTGCACGTGTTGAGTGACTTACATGGTGCACGTGCTTCTTCAAAGCACATGCTTCTTCTTCCTAGAGTGGTAGTTACTCCCGCCGTTTACCTGTGCTTCAATGAATTGCTTCACTATCCCTTACTGTTCCTGCCCAGATCTGGAGATCTGGAGATATAAAATTCATCCCAATTGCACATGCGCAGAGAGGAGTGAGATAATATTTTTACTGTCTGCCTGGCTCACAGTCAAAGAAAATTGAAAATCATTCCAAACTGGAAACTTGATGTTTTTAAGGATGTCATAATGGACACGTACAACAGGCAAGAAGAACTAATGTAACATGTTAGGTAGGGTGGTGTAACAGCTGCTGGAGAAAACGGTAGTAAAACCTGGAATCAATTTATTTATACGCCTTCAAAACTTCTTCAAAACTTTATTTTTAATTGAATTATATACTTGAACGTTGTATAATACAAATCGCCTTCATAATATTTCCAAGAACAATGATAAACAGTATATCGATATAATATAACACGAGAAGGTGTGGCACGTGAGAGGACCGTATCGGGGTGAAGAAGAGTCTGCCAATGTTACAATGTAAGTACGAGGCCATTTGAGCTGTGTTTTATGGTGATCCATAAAGCCTCCATCTCCTAAACTGTGACTCGACGTTGTCTTATTGCAGTGTTTAAGGGTGATGCATGGAGACTGCTTCAGTAGCACTAGACTTCTGGATTTTTATAAGGATCTTTATTATCATTATTTTATTAAAATTGAAGTATAGTATATACTTGAACACTTGGTGAGTGAGGCCTCATATAGAATGTTGTGCAGTTTAGGCAAACACAACTCAGGAAGGACATAGCTGATAGAGAGAGGGATCAGTTGATGATTATATTAATGATCAGTTGATGATTATTATTAATGATCACTTGATGATTAACATAATTTTTCCGAAGTCATTTTAACATACTGGGTTACAACGAGCTGCAGAGACTGCCAAAGGGGGTGTTTGACAAGCTAACTTCACTGAAAGAGCTTCGCCTGTATAACAACCAGCTGTGGAGCATTCATACTGGGACAACGCACTCAAAGAAGAACTGTATACTGTGTGTACATATACATATATATATATATATATATATATATATATATATATATATATATATATATATATATATATATATATATATATATATATATACATATATATATATATATATATATATACATACATACTTGGCATTTAATATGGAATTTTTTTTTTTCTTGACTTGGGTTTCCTTTCTGAACTCAGAATATCAATCTGGTGAGTTTCTTTTACGCTTCGGTGATTTCTTTGTTAAAAGAACCATGTCACTGATTGTCTGTCGCAGCAAGAAGTCAATAACAGGATTATATCACAGGTGGCCTGACAAAATGTACGGACAGGTACATTTGACGATTGGCTTCACAATCGGGTATATAAGGGTTGTTGCATTCTGTATTAGTGGAAAACAACTGCTGCACGTCTACAAAAGTTATTGCCGCTTCCTCTGGAGATGGTCCGTCAACTCGACAATGCTGTTTGTCATGGAGTGGTGGCTTTACGAAATTCCGGCATGAAACAGTGTGCTATTGCTCGGCAGTATGGCATCACTCAAGGTCAGGTGTCAAAGATCTCGAAACGAAATGCTCAGAGGGGTGTCCCTCCTCCAATAGAGGCCAGGACGTCCCCACAGAACCACAAGGAGGAATGTTCACCAGCTGCACCGGTTAGTCCGCAATGGCCGTACCAAGTCAGCTAATCGGCTTAGGGCTGAGTGGCAGCAACTGACAAATGTGCCTGTACCCAGAAGGCTAGTCAACCAACGACTGGTTCAAGCAGGCTATTGTGCCAGGCATCCCCTGAGAAAGCCACGCCTGACAAGACAACACTGCCAGCGCCGATTGCAGTGGGCCAGAGAGCACCGTCAATGGCAGCCACGACACTGGAATCACGTGATCTTTAGTGACGAGTCTTGATTTCTGGTATATTGTCAAGATGGCCATGTCCGAGTGCACAGACAAGTGCATGAAGCCTACAACAAAGATTGTATCGTGCCAAGAGTCCAAGCTGGAGGTGGTGGGGTGACCGTTTGGGCTGCTTTTCATGCAGGGGGCAAAACTGACCTGGTTGTTCTGAATGGAAACCTGAACCAGTTCAAGTACAGGGCCATTCTGGAAGAAACATTGCTTCCTATTGCTCGTGTAGCCTTTCGAGGAAACTTTGTCTTCCAAGATGACAATGCATGGCCTCATCGTGCTCGCATGATCCAACACTTTCTTGCTGACCGTGGTGTGGAGCATATGGAGTGGCCTGCCATGTCCCCGGATATGAATCCGATAGAGAACTTGTGGGCAGAATGAACGTGTCAAATCGACCACTTGGACCAGCAGCCGACCTCTGCGCGTGAATTGCAGCAGGCTATTGTCACTGCATGGCAAGCGATTCCTGTCCAAACCTTGGCAAATCTCGTGAACAGCATGCCTCAACGTGTACGTGCTCTCCTGAATGCTCGTGGGGGTTACACGACGTACTGAACTGTAATTTTACTATCCGTAATCCCAGTTGTAATTTAACTTTTGTTTTTGTTAAAACATTTTTGGCTAATGTGCAAAATAAAGAAATACTTCTGGAAAATGTACAGAAGTTTAACACAGTACTGTCCGTGAATTGAGTTCAATATCAGTTTACATCACTTTCAAGGATCAATTTATTTGCTTCGAAATGTCAAATGTGGCTTTTGTTTCTTTTAGAGGTCACATTAACAAAATCTAGAATAATTTCAACATAATTCCAATGAACTTTTGGTTCGAACTCAACTTTAAAAGTAAGTTCACCCCCACAAAAAAATATTCCATATTAAATGCCAAGTCTGTGTATATATATATATCTATATATATATATATCTATATATATATATCTATATATATATATATATATATATATATATATATATATATATATATATATATATATATATATATATATCTGTAACTAAAGTTATTTTTAACAATAATAAAATTTGCATGACGATAAAACAACATTAGAATTGATATTTTTATTAAAACAGCTTTATAGCACACCCAGGCTGGTTCTTCAGGGCAACAAACTGAACAGCCTCCCCGACACGGTATTTCACAATCTTAAGAAGCTGCTGCACAAACCTGTTTACACTTCATGTCTGGCCGGTATCGTATCCAGATTCAACCTTGTTTTAGAGATGTCGTACAAACTAAGACAAATCGACCCCCAACAAGAACCGCAAAAACAGAAACACGAAACTCTTGTAGACCTGCAACATGTCACTGGTAAAAAATATGATGACATCGTTGAAGGACGTAGTAAACCTTTGAATTGCACTCTGAAGCTAGAACGACACTTGGAAGAGAGTGCATAGCTCCGCCAGCCTGAACAGTTTCTGTTTTGTATCCCACTGATAGGCCGGATCTGGATTCGCATCTGAACCGAAATTTAATCTGCTTGTTCTTGTCACCTACCTAACTCATCCACCACGTTTTGTCATAATTCGTCCACAACATTTTGAAATATCATGATGTATATCGTTTTTGGCCCTATTATAAATTCACTCAATGGTGAAGAATCACTTTTTAAAAATTCTGTGATCTGGATCCAGATTCGAATTTTCACCAAAATCGAATCGATTTGTCCTCATCACACATCCAACCTCTCCACCAAGTTTTGGCCGAATCCGACCAAAACCTTTGAGATATCCTGTTATAAATCGATTTTTGCTCCGTCTCTCAATGGTGAAGAATCACTTTAAAAAAAACACTGATCCGGAACAAAGAAACAAGGGTGAAAACATATCCTCCCTCCACCTTATGTCCTATCCTATTCTCCACCTTTGGTGGCGGAGTTAACACCAATCAATGAAACTTTTTGAATATAACGAGCTGCATAGCCTGTAAGTTTATAGTGATCAAAAAATCAGCCACTCTCGGGCATCAACAAATATCTCAGTCCTATAATATTTTTACACCACTCAAGCATTTAAAAACATAATTTCTTACACATTAAAGACAGGAAACACAAAGTTTCCCAGTTTCGTTTGTTCTACAATATCTCTGAACCTGGATACGGTACAGACCAATCATGAGTGTGTAAACATGTCTGTTCAGCAGCTTCTTGGGATTGTAAAATACCATGTCGGGGAGGCTGCTCAGATCGTTGTACTGGAGATACAGCCTGGGTGTGCTATAAAGCTGTTTTAATAAAAATATCAATTCTAATGTTGTTTTATCGTCATGCGAATATTTGTTTTTTACTATTTTAAATAAATAAATAACATAATTTCAGTTTTTCATAAACACGACCGGTCAAAAGTTTTAGAACACATCAATTTTCCCAGTTTTTATTGAAATTTACGCAGTTTAATGTCTCAATATACTCTGAAATTAAGCATAGAACAAATAAACAATTGGAGATAAAAAAGAAACTATAGAATCATTTTGTTTAACAAAATTTAATTTAAATTTTTGACTCAGCAAAGTAGCCACCTTTTGCAGATATAACCGCCGAACACACTCGTGGCATTCTTTCTACAATGGAAATCAAATATTGTTCGGGAAGTTCTTCCCAACACTGTTGCAGAAGTTCCCACAAATGTGTTGCACTTGAAGGTTGCTTTTCTTTCACCCTTTTGTCCAGTTCATCCCAAACCAGCTCGATGGGGTTTAAGTCCAGAGACTGTGCTGCCCGTGCTGGCCATTCCATGATTTGAAGCCTACCGTCTTGTTATTTTCCTCGAAGGTAGTTTTGACATAGCCTGGAGGTGTGTTCAGGGTCATTATCTTGCTGTAGGATGAACCCCTGACCAACTACTAGGCGTATACCAGAGGGTATTGCATGGCACTGCAAAATGCTGTGGTAGCCCTTTTGGTTCAGGGTGCCAGTCACTCTGTGCAAGTCGCTGACCCTGGATCCAGCAAAAGAGCCCCAGACCATCACGCTTCCTCCTCCATGTTTGAAAGTTGGTGTCACACACTGAGGAACCATCCTTTCGCCTACTCGACGGCATACAAAAACCCTTCGTGATGAACCAAAGATTTCAAATTTTGATTCATCGGTCCATAAGACCTTCTTCCAGTCTTCAGTAATCCACTGGCGGTGCTTCATGGCCCAGGCAAGCCTCTTTTTCTTATTTTGCCATCTTAGCAATGGCTTTCTTATTGCCACTCGACCTGTCAAACCTGCAGCTCGAAGTCTTCTCTTCACAGTTGAAACTGAGACTTGCTTACTTCGACCAGTGTTAAGCTGTGCTTGAAGCTGTTGTCCTGTGAGTCGCCTATCACGCAAGCTGTTGACTCTCAGAAACTTGTCTTCTGATTCTGTTGTGGCTTTGGGTCTGCCAGACCTCTTCCTGTCAGAGTTTCCTCCAGTTTCCAATATACTACTTCCTGCAGTGCAATATTGTCCAAATAATGCTTCAGAGGGTGAAATAACAGTCTGTTCCAATACTGCTTTTATACAGACAGGGGCTTTGTAATCAAGTAATCAGCAGAGGTTGGGACACCTGTAGGAATTGTTTGCATAAACTTTCAAGGCTTAATTTACTTACATTGCTGCAGAACAGCTGTAAGTTGTTAACCCATTACTTGTTCCCTGAAGAAGGCCTTTTTTTTTTACAATATAACTGTGCAATTTACATTATTTTCCCGTTTTTGCTAACCTAAACCTTTTTTTTTTTTTACGTCGAGCAGTTTACTGCTTACCTTAGTACCATTTCAGGTTATTCACTGGACTTGAATTGCTTAAATTTCAATAAAAACTGGAAACATTGAGGTGTTCTAAAACGTTTGATCGGTAGTGTATAGTCCTATTAACAGTCTTTACACATCTAAAGGACCCCACAATGGCTTTGGAAAGCAGTCGTTTGGGAAATGGGGCCCAGGTCAGGAGGTCTACTAGCACAGCTCTCTGTGACAGATTTATTGATGTATCCAGGGTAAATGTCACCTATTAAACGTTCTTGACCTGTCTTTGCAA
This sequence comes from Myxine glutinosa, assembly GCF_964187855.1. Taxonomy (NCBI): domain Eukaryota; kingdom Metazoa; phylum Chordata; class Myxini; order Myxiniformes; family Myxinidae; genus Myxine; species Myxine glutinosa. The sequence goes on along the minus strand of NW_027618498.1, from coordinate 58,645 downwards.
GTACCCATACCTAGCATGTGTGTGCAGTGAGTTATTAACGTTTGTTATACAAGCTAGGGGGTTAGACATAGTGTGAGTGATTTGACATATTAATTATGTTTGTTAGATGTGCAAGAGCAGCGATTGTGTTGGCTTTTGTCTAGAACTTACTTAATGTTCAGTGCCTGAAAAGTAATATCAACTAGACAAGATGATATTCATAGAGTACTTACCCCATGCAGTCTTGAGAAGGACTTGGTGTGAGCCAACTCTTTTTTTGTACGTTTTTGTTATTTGATCCAATATGGCTGACAGACCACGTGATCGATGACGTCATCTTTATCAAACCATATTTCCCATGGGTAGTTGATCAATTAATTAAAGTTTCACATTGATCGGGAAGGCGGTTTCAGAGAAGTTTTCAAAGATTTTCACTTGGATCCAATATGGATGCCAGACCACGTGACCGATTACATCATAAATATAAATTCTCCAATATAATTGTTGCATAGATCACGCTCAAATTTCAAACTGATCGGACTAAGCGTTGTTCTTGTCAAAATATGACGTCATAATTAAGACACCAAATGACATCATCGTTAACACTTATTCCCCATGCAGAGTTCTTTACAATGAGAACCGTTTCTATTTTTTCCATGGAGCGGTTTTAGAGATATAGAGGTGCAACATTTTTGGTTTTTCCAAGATGGCACCTGTACCACGTTACCTATGACGTCATAATTATCATTAAAATTTTATACAGGAGGAGGCGCTCCTACGGTAAAAATTTCGTGTCCATCAAACCAACACTTGCAGAGAAAGAAAAATTAATACTGATCGGTTCTAGCTTCTACTTGTCGAATTATGAACGTCATCATGAAGGCACTGGTGACATTATCATTAAAACCACCTTTAGAGGCCATTTTTCCCCGCAAAGCGGGGGTTGGCCTTTTTCAGGGACCGTGGTTGTTGTTTTTTTGGTCCCCTTTTTGAAGCAATGTTTTACGGCCGGATGCCCTTCCTGCCGCCAACCCTTTTTGTCGCCTTTTACGACAAGCAGGGAAATACCAGTGAACTGGTACTCAATTAGCCGACCTCGGAAGGATGACAGGCTGAGTCAACCCCCCTGGCGTTAATTCAGCGATCGACCGGGATTCGAACCCAGGATCCTAAGATCCTAAGCTGGCACCCTAGCCGCTAGACCAACACCAGGCTGGTGATGCCAGGTGACATTATCATTAACATATATTATTCCCCATGGGGAGTACTTGACAATGAACCATCTTTCAGGTTTTTCCATTGAGCAGTTTGGGAGATATAGAGGTGTAATGTTTTTCCCAGATGGCGTCCATTCCACGTGACATTTGATGTCATAATTATCACGAAGATGCAAAGATTCCATTCATTTTTCTTTAGCAGCTGCATAATCAGCACTCCAAAGGGTCTAATGGCAGGCATACGAGATGGCAGCATTGAGGGTGCCAGCCATTGATTAAGATACCAACCTGTACCAGAACATAACTTGGAGATTACACTCAGAGCACTGGTGTGTTCTGTTTGTTGGAGATACCCAAGCAGCCAGCTTGTTGGAGATACCCAAGCAGCCAGATACAGTCCATTGTTTCAAAGCCTTGGTTATAAGGGTTTATTTACATTGGGTAATGCCTGAACCTTCTTCCTGGCCACTGACTCATACATAGTAAGAGACTGTTCTGAGAAGAGTGAGTTCGATGCACATTTGTCGTCCTGTACACAATTTGCTATGCATTGCTACAATGGTGGAGATACCGAGAGGAGCAGGAGTGAGAAGGTGATTATTTTTTACGGCGTAGCCTGTAGGACAATGCCATGCCGTCTTGAACATTGTTTGTCTGTCGTCTGGTGTATGTAGGTATGTCCCTCACAAACGTCCACCAATCATAGCTGAGTATCTGGTCACATGACAGAGGGACAGAAGATCCTCCCACTAAGCAGATCCAAGTGCCCGGCTATGCCGTTGTTAGACTATCAGTCTTGTTTGGAATACAAAATAAAGGCTCGTGGGACAGATATAACACTGAACGGATCAGGACGCAACAGGAAAAGTGAACAGCAGAAAAAGCAGGGAAATACCAACAGCAGGGTTGAAGGACAAAATAGAGGGAGACTTAAACGAATAAGATCATGGTTCTGGATGGGGGGATGATCTGAGATGGTGTTGAACAGCTGTCTGGAATACCTGGAGGGAAGAATGTGATGGAAGAGAATGTGGAAGTTGGTTCCAAAGGCAGGAGAAAAGAGGAATGATTCTTGGAGTTTCACCAGAAGGGAGTTGATGATGGACTGCATGTGCAAGGCCGAAGCCTTGGGGCAGGTGTGGACAGCACACAAAAAGGAGCAGCCAATGCACGACCAGAAAGGAGATTGTGGAAGACCGAGAGACCACCAAACTGTCTGGGATGAGAAAGTGGTAGGCCCATAGACTCCACTTCATCGTGGGACATTACAATAATCTTGAAGGCCTTGATTTCCTGACGTTAAGCTGAGCAAGGTGTGAGGCAGGGATGCCAGCCAAAAGACCTTTAAAGTGAAGCAGATGAAGGCCTTGTAAGTGGATAGGAGTTCAGGTGTGCCAAGCAAGGATTGTATGATGGAAGATGCCAAGTCGGCAACTGGCTTTGAAGGCGAAAGGTGGGTTTTCACGGGACACGCGAACGATTCGCGAAGGATGCGAATGTCGAAAAAATGGCAAAGTCCAACATTCGTATTCAAACATTTTTGAAATACCCGCCGAACAAAAAACGACTCCTGTGAACAATTGACGACGCTTCCGATCCCCCGTGCATGTTTGGCGAACTTTTGGAGCCTAAAATACGAATGTTGGACTTTGCCATTTTTTCGACATTCGCATCCTTTGCGAACCGTTCGCGTGTCCCGTGAAAACCCACCTTAACTTTGAAATGTAATTTTCCCAAGAAGGATCATGGCTGATAGTGGTTGAACTTCCTCAAGAGGATTGTTGAGAAAGTAGATGGGAGAGGGAGGAGGTTGTCAGACATTCCTTTTGGAGAGAGATAGAGAAAGTGAGACTGTGGGATTTGTCAAGATTGAGAGAGACATTCCAAGTGTTTGACCAGCTTGTGAATTTGTCAAGGTCTGAAGAGAAGGAAGAGGCTTACAGAATTGAGCTGCCTGCCTAGAGGAAATAACACGTACCATTTTTAAAATCTTTGGTATGACTCGGCAGAGATTTGAACCACCGAGCTCCCAGGCTCTGAGCAGCTGCTCTAACCATTACACCACCGAGTCTGGTTATTGGGAGAGTAGAAGCAGCCTGTCCAAGGTGGAGTGACCTGAATCCAAATTGGTGATCTGAGATGAGGTTGTCGGAGAAAGGAAGGACTTCATAGCAACTGCAATGATTGATTCCATGGTCCTGCTGATGAATGGCAATAAGCTAATAGGTCTGTCGTTAAGGGGATTAATTATTTGCATTTTCATGTAATACATATATGTTTTAGAATTTCCATGTAGATGGAAGATGAACTAGGGGTAACGATAGTGTGAAAAGGACAGAGAGAGGATGTGCAAGAGCAGCAGACCAGATTTTTAGAACACGTGAGTTGATGCCATCCAGTCAAGTTTCAGAGTCAGTCGAGGGTTACGAGAAACTTCTCCACCTTCTCAGGTGCAAAAGACACAGAGTCCAGGAACAGTCATTTATGACTGGGTAGGGTGGGTATAGAGAGCAAGGGGTTGGGGACACGAGATTTGGAAGTAACGAGACGAGATCGAGACGGACACGAGATCTTCTCACAAGCGGAGTCAGCTGTGCGTGCCATTTGAAGTGAGGGAAGGGGTTGAAGGGGAGCATATTCCAGAGACAGACTTAACAAGGTGACACTAGGGGTTGTAGGAGAGAGCAAGTTTGAAAGTTCACCATTAAGGTTGGATAGATGTTGTTTTCTGGCTTCCTTGGATGTAATGTTTTGGGGGTGTAGTCACTATTCTAGCCACATTTGCAGAAAAAAAAAAGATCATTTCCACAAGAAGTTAAGCATCAAGATCATGAATGAAGGGCGGTGGTAGCAGAGGAGACTACACAAAGAGGAACTATACCACAGAGCAAGATGTATCAGGTCAACACCACAGCGAGACTGTAGTGAAACGCAGTGAATGTTAGCATAAGGTTGACCTTTCAAGCACAAACATGGCCTGGTCACTACTGTGGTGAGACTGCCATGACACTGAAAGCGGCCTTTCTGCTGTGTGGTGGCCAAATAAGGCACAATGCAAAAGACCATGCACCATGACAGAAGCTGGTCAAAGCTACGCTCATCAGAGTAACTGTAAACCGCCTAACTCACTTTCCACACAATGTCATCTCCATTAATGAGTATCTGGTATATAAAGCTCTTTCTAACCAATAACTGACTGATATTAAGGTAATGGTAATACCAAAGATGAAATTTGGCGTGCCCACAGACATCGAAGTCGGTACACTGGGAAAAATCACAGAACCGTCGGAAAGCATCCGTAAATGAAAATTTACATAAAAAAACCTCAATCGTTATCTAACTTTTGAAAATGGTAATTTATATAACTGTAAACTGTGAAATCAACATGACAATAATGTCTGAAAAGGAAAAAAGGAAAAACATCTGTAAATGAAAAAATTACGTTAAAAAATGTAAAAGTGTCTGTTTAAAAAAAAAAAAAAAAACCTCAATCACAATCTACCATTTGAAGATTGTAATTTCTATAACTGTGTGAAATAAACATGACAATAATGTCTAAAGGAAATAAAGAACAAGCGTCCGTAAATGAAAATTTACGTAAAACACTGCAAAAGCACCCGTTTTAAAAAAAAAACCTCAATCGATATCTACTATTTGAAGATTATAATTTCAGTAACTGTATACTGTGAAATACAAACCTCGATGAAAATTTAGGTTAAAAACCGTAAACCCGTTCAACTCAGAAAATGAAATCCCCATATAATATACTGTCTGCAAGCTGTGATGTTTCTTTGGAGACTAAGACTGTGAAAAACTAGAACGGGCACTCGGTAGAGCGCATACCTTCGCCGCAGCTACTTTTGTTGCCAAAATAAAAGACTACAAGATCTGTGTAGCAAAGCCACACCTACGTTGTCATGCGGGAAGATTTGTTTCAAATTAAACCATTCTATCCCGCCAAAAGTTTGATATTGTAATCACATCCATGACCTTTTCATGACCTTGACCTTGACCTTTGACCCGATCGATTCCAAAATCTAATCAAATGGTTCCCGGATAATAACCTATCATCCCACCAAATTTCATGCGAATCGGTTGAATACTTTTTGAGTTATGCGAATAACATACACACACACACACACACACACACACACACACACACACACACACACACACACACACACACACACACACACACACACACACACACACACACACACACACACACACACACACACACACACACACACACACACACACACACACACACACACACACACACACACACACACAGACATACAAATAAATACACAGCGATCAAAACATAACCTTCCGCTTTTGCGAAGGTAATAACATATACAGTATGAGCATAAAATTAGAGACCAACACGAATTCCATACAAGCCGACTATGCAAATCCATGTGTGTTTTCTGTCTTTTAAACACGAGCTTGGTCCAACTCAAACTGTTGGCAAACTAGGCTTGTCAAACACTCCAGACGGTAAAGATTTCAGCTGGTTGTCATCCAGGTCTAGCCATGTAAGTTTAGTGAGTTTGTCAAATACTCCTTCTGGGAGAGACTTCAGTTGATTATCAAAAATATTATTAATGAGAAAAAGTTAAATATCACATTTTTATTAGAAATAAAGTAGAAAAAGATACCAAGTGATATGCTCAAGGTGATACACCATCATCATTTTCATCATTGTTTGAGAGTGATAACCTTAGTTTATCAAGAAAGAAAACGTTTTCAATACCTGCAGGGAGAGTCTTGAGGTCATTGTAACTCAAACTAAGATATGTTAAACTCTGTAGGCCGTGAAATGCCCAGTTAGGTTGTTTACTGACTCGTTACTTTTTGGTTTTTCATCATGAATTTTGCATGTTATCTTAATTATATAAATGTAAAATATGAAATTGAAGTTAAAATGTGAATGATTCATAATGAGAGCATAACATTCATATAACCTATAATAGTTCCATCGAATATGAATTCTGAAAATAAAGCAGTGTGACCAGATATAGTACTCATAAATAACCTATACGGTATTATAAAAGGAGCTGTACCTATATCTGTCTGTCTGTCTGTCTGTCTGTCTGTCTGTCTGTCTGTCTGTCTGTCCAAGTCCAGAAGAGAGGAAGTGCGATTGGGAGAAATCTGGGTCAGAAAGTTCACTGATTAGGTGAGACCATGGAGTCACATCAGTAAATTTGTTGCAATGCCATGTCTGGTTGAAGAAGTATCAACACCCAGAAAATTGACTGTTGAAATCACAGCGTATGAGGAAGAGTGAGTTGGGAAACATCCATGTTGGCAGAGAGGGAGATGTAGATCAGTGCTTCTCAACCTTTTCCAACGTCATTCACCCTCATCAAGTGGTTCCCACAACTTATTCACCCCATCGCAAGGCAATGGATTTAATCACAGCGATTTGAAAACAAAATATTAGGAAATACTCCAGAAACTTCTGGATTAAATCGGAACCTTTATTTTCATACTAATGAATATGATGTCATGCCAAAACAAGATACAATTCAACCAAATAGTCGTCATCATTTTCATGTCCACACTTCGATTGACACACACTTGGATGATGAAAAAAAAAGAAAAAAAAAAAAAAAAAGGGACACAGGACACACACACTCAGGAAGGACACACTTGGATGATGAGAAGCAAGGAAATCCTGTGACCTGCCCCACAGAATCCTGCATCCTTTCCTCACAATTTGCCTACATCTACATTCTACAACTAATCCTGATGTCTTCTCTGCTCCTGCATTTGGTCCATGATTGCATCACAGGAAGGAGTGATGGATGTTTCCAGGGATCCCCACATCAGAGGATCTAGGTCCAGGAGAGCATTCTGCTTCTTCGTTTTGATCTCGCCTAATGCTGGGAATCCCTTCTCTGAAAGGTATGTGGTGGCCATGCGAACAAGGATGGGCATGGTTGTCACTGCCAGGGCCTTGTATTCAGGAAGTTGAATCAGATACCCAGAAGTCCCTGAAATAATTGAATGTAGTGAAGGAAGATTTCCACACGAAATCCGTGTGCAAATCAAGAAGTGACTCCGAGTTAATCCAGTTGAGCCCTTTTTGTGTGCTCGGACACAAATGGATTCACGATCCACATTGTTTCCTTTATAGATTCGGCCCCTTTTTCCTGAAAGAACAGCCTCAGATTTCCCCTCCAGTAGCTTGACATGAATGTGAATGAGATCCTTCATCTTTTCTTCCAAAGTAGGAGCTCTTTCCTCACACTCACTCTGCTTCAGGAAGTTGCCCAGGGGGACTAAGTCGGCAACGTTCTACTGCTCGACTTGACCTTTCTATAAATCCATTTTCAGTTTGATGCCTTCGATCTTTCCCGTAACTTCAAAGATGTCTCCATATTTTCCCTGAATCAACAGGTTCAACTTGATCACGTGTTTGAAAATGGAGGACATATAATTCAAGCCAATGATCATCCTGAAACTTCAAAGTCTTCTCTCTGTCTTCTTCAACGAGCACAAATGATTCGTCTTTCAAAGCCAGAACTAGGGAAAACACTTTGCCTCTCGACAGCCATCGGACTTCTGCATGGAACAGCAGCTTCGTGTTTGCAGCATCCACATGTTTGCGCAACTGTCAGAACAAACGGGATTTATTGGCATGTGCATGGACAGTATTCACTATATTTTCAGAGTACTGTATATTGAAGGACCTCTTCGAGATTGTTCTTCACATCCTTTTTCACACAACCAACAGGCACAGATAGTCTTAGGCAACTAGCACCTCTCGATGAATCAAACAGTGAATTGGAAAACAGTTTGGAGATATGCTTTTGATGAATGTGACCACTCCTTGGTAAACGCCAACCATAGCAGCAACTCCGTGTTTTCCCCCTCTCTCCCCATCTTGTCTACCGCTCCCTATGTTATATGTTTTATGTGTCGGTTTGTCTTTCTGTGTGATTAATGTTCGCTCTTTCACGAGCCTCGATATTGTATCCAAAAAAAAAAAAAAAAAAAAAAAAAAAAAATAACTCCATGAGTAGTCACAGCCACAAATTTGCTCCAATCCTGACCTGCCTCCTGGACAAATTCATCCAGCTTCATAAATATTGTATCTCCTGTCATTTGCATGCCAACTGGGAGACAGAGCAGCTCTTCTACAGTATCTGCTTTGCTTGGACATCAGGAAACCAGCCCCCATCATACACCTCACTTTGTTCCCTTTCATCTAGTAGTATATTCTACTACGGATAGTAAAGACATTCATCCACCAGTCATTTACTGCAGCAGAGTCATTGACCCTCCCGTTCACCCCATCTTTCTCATTCACCCAGATCCTGATCTCATTCACACTTGGGTGAACCATTCACCCAGGTTGAGAAGCACAGATGTAGATAGACTCATCCATGTTAGGAGGATGCAACAGCATACTAACAGGAGGTAGTTGCAGAGGGGACAGTGCAGTCCAGGATACTCCTGGCATTAGGAGGGCGAAGGGTAGTACACGGACACTACGTGGCAAATCGATTTCTTAACATAAACTGCAGCTCCGCCACTGGAATGAGGGTCAGGTCTGTCCAACCAGAAAAGACAATACCAAGGGAGAGATACCGAGGAATCGGGGATATCCTGTGGGAGGAAGGACTCAGTTCGGCAGATAATGTCAGGTTTACCAGTGGCAGCTTTGATGAGAGATCTGTCAAATTGTAGCAAAGACATTGGATGATAGAGCACCATAGAGTTACGGATTGGGGAAGAAAATCTGTTGGTAGAAAGGAAGAAAGATGGGAAGGGTGGGAGAGTGCAGAGAAGGGAAGGTGGGAAGATGTCAAATGGGATGCTGTGGAAGTGGAAAGGGGGTGGGACTCTGGAAAGCGGTAATGGGGGGGAGGGAGGTGGAGGGCTGGGAAAGTGGGAGGAACGGAACACTGGGGAAACAGAAAAGGGGTAGAAGAAGGAGGGGCTGGAAGGCAGGGGGAGAAAATAGAGACCGGGACACGGGAAGAAGAGATGCACCAGGAGGCAGGGGGAGAAGAGAAGGGTATATGTGCTGGAGAAGCAAAGAGTGGCAGGGCGTAAAAGAAGCAAGGAGGGCCGAAAGCGAAGGAAGCAGGGACGGGTGGGGAGTGAAGGAAGTGAGAGCATCGGGCATGGAGGAAGCAAGGAGGGGAAGTGGCATGGGGCAGATGGACACGTAAGTGGTGGAAGTCAAGCAGGGGTGGGGTGGGGGAACGTGCAGCAGTGTAGTAGAACCTGGGTGTGAAGACGACGTGGGTGTGGGTACTGATGTAAGGGAGTTTGTTACCGTATAGTCCCACACACAGAACAGAAAGGATTGGATTTCAGGATCCCAAGGGCGCAGCAATGAAGCCAAATATCAGGATTGGGATGGCAATGATGATTAAAGAAAGGCGTGGGTTTGAGTCATCCAGAGATTGAGAGATGGGTAAAATGAAAAGCAGACAGGGAGAAAGGTATTTGGAACAAAGTATTTGGGAAGGTTGGACATTTTTGATATTAGGAGTAAGAAAAGATTTTTGTCATTTTAAAATTTCTTTGTGTTAAACAAAAGGTATAGGGAAGAAATTAAAGTGAGGGTGGTAAATAATGGGATGGAGCCGTTAGGAACACATTGAGTGGGTATGGGAAACAGTTGAAAAAAAAACAAACTTAAAAACGGATAGCGCCATATAACTATCCGAACTTGAGACAGAGGCTTGAAATATATAGAATGAGCACAAAAGGTACGCAGGAGTGAGCACTCGATGTGAAGAACAATCGACACAAACAGAACATAAAATATACGGAAGCACTGACAAATCCTGGACGGTTACAATTATGTTTTTGGAAGCAAATCCCTCGGAGAACCAGGAGAAGCAACCAAGACCAGGTACCATTTGGTGTTTAGACCAAGAAACCGTTTCTTGGTACCAAGGGACCAAGAAACGGAACTCCCAGTCCCCCCTTAAAATGAAGATGTAATGTGCAGTGTCAGAGATATCTGAAAACCAAAATTTTATTTTTAAACCAGAAACTTTGGACCCTCACAAAGCCTCAGTCTGCCTTTCTATTTGCCACCAAAGGAGATCACAATAAGTGGGAGACCACAAAATCATTAGTGTTCCTCCAAGTGTGTTCCTTAGTTTAGTGTGTTTTTAGTGTGATCCTTAGTTTAGTGTGTTCTTAGTGTGGTCCTACAAGGTTAATGTGATTTGTACGTTAAAATGAATTAATCCCAGTTTATCACATTTCAGATGTAGAAGTAAAAGCATACTTTGTTTGAAATTATTAACCTTATTTATTCGACGGTGCAGCCTTGAGTGTGCCAAAGTCTGAAGCCTCGGCCTAGTGTCAGGTGTGCTTATATCTTCTTTATTTATTAGACATCACACGGACGTAACTGAACACTTATTTTACTCTGTGCATGTTGCACATCACTTGCAGTGAGTCACCACCCTGCACTTTGTATATATTGTAAATTTTAAAAAACGTTTCTGTACACCGCCCATGAGGCTTGGTTTGCAAACCACCGTCTACAATTACAATACAAGAGACATAATTACTATTTTATGTAAAATGTTTTTGGTGTTCATTTTATCTTCAAAAATAGATCATAGTGAACATGCATTCATGTTAAAAGATTGGTCTTTAAAACTTCACTCAAATTGTCCGAAATCAAGGGGGACAGACATCAATACAAACACACAAAATTAAAATGTGTTTTAAATGGTAATTTTTTTCCAGTGGTATGCAGAAAAGAAATGGCAGACTATTTTTTTTTTATCACAATGTTAACCTCCACTGTACAGCATAATTGATCGGATAATTTTGGTGCTCGTTGTTATAAGTTCCAGGAGTTGGTGATTTTTCATTTTGTACACAGTTTTGTTGTGCGTGTTCGGTTCGTAAGGGTTGTTCAGGCTTTGGAATCAAACCAACTGCAGACTCTCCCTCCAGGTGTGTTTGACCATATTGTGGCACTAGAGACACTTAATCTAAACACCAACCAGCTCCAGTCTCTCTCGGTGCAGTTGAGCCAATAAATCACTGTAGGAAACTTTTGTGGTTCTATATTTGTATCCTGCACAGATTAGGAATCAATTCAGTATTTGCATCAAGACAAGGGGTCAGACACAGCACCTCTTTCCTCTCATCAAATGTCGTGGTAATGTCTTCTTTTTTATTAATAAATCTGTCAATCAATGTAAGCTGTCTTGTATAGAACATAAATTGTACAAAATCCTAATAAATATGCCCTATACAACATGTTAGTGTACGTGTAGCTTTTAATTTGGATTATACAGGCATTCACGGGGGATATGTTCCTGGAAAATACCGCGAAGGTCGAATCTGCGAATGTCGGGGCATTGTTTCAATGGGAAAAAGGGAGATTGGTTCCCGGCAGTTCGTGATTCATGAAGGGAAATTTTTAAATTTTACGAACACAAATGCACATGAACATGATTCCAGTTTCATTTAAAATGCTTACAAATAAACAACAACAACAACAACAACAGCATGTACCGTTTCCAATTTTTATTTAAGATACAGTATGATGTCTACAGATACAGATACAGTATGAGTAAGAACCCTGGTGTTGGGCTAGCGGCTCGGGTGCCGGCTTAGGATCCTCGGATCCTGGGTTTGAATATCGGTCGATCGCTGAATTAACGCCAGGGGGGTTGACTCAGCCTGTCATCCTTCCGAGGTCGGCTAATTGAGTACCAGTTCACTGGTAATTCCCTGTTTGTCGTTAAAGGCGGCAAAAAGGGTTGGCGTCAGGAAGGGCATCCGGCCGTAAAACATTGCTTCAAAAAGGGGACCGAAAAACAACAACAACCACGGTCCCCGAAAAAGGCCAACCCCCGCTTGCGGGGAAAAATGGCCTCTAAAGGTGGTTTTTTAAATTTTTTTTATACAGTATGATGTCACCTTTGTTGATGATGATGATGATTTAGAATCCATTGAACTTTCCTGAAGAGGACGCAGGTGAGGGTGCTAATGAGTCTTGCACCAAAGGTGATGCAGGTGAGGGCACAGAAGGTGTTGAGGTGGAGGGGCCGGGGCGAAAAAAGGGTGATTGCGAGCTGTGTCGCTGAGTGCTGCAGGTTTCTGTGCAGCTCTTTGTACGACAGCAATACATCATCCAACCTACTTTTGAACCGGAGTTACCGCTCCATCACTGGGTCGGCAACTTGCAACCTATCAGCAATGGTCCCCATATCCTAAAGCCAGGAACTTGATGTTCAGGCTGGGCTTTGCCACCTGTTCTTCCTCTTGACTGCTCCTTCTCCTCCTCTTCCTCTTCCTCCTCCCCCTCGGAAACCTTGATGGCTTCTAACTCCTCCTCAGTCGGCTCCTCCCATTGCAAGGAAATGAGCTCCTTCAAATCCTTAGGCTCCATATTGTCAAAGCCTTCCCCTTCCGCCTCCCATGCCAACTTTGCAATTTGCTGCCTGTCTTCCGTGGTGTCGGGAAAGCCTCCGAAGTTGTTGACTGCCTGTGGCCATAGATTTTTCCAGAAAAGTTGACGGTGGAGGCTTTCACTTTGTCCAACAAGTCTTTGATAGTTCTGAAGCAGTGCGCCATGTTGAAATCCTTCCAATATTTCCCGATGGTAAGGTCAGGGTCGGACTCCATAGCCTCCAAGATACAACGGAAAGTGCGGCTGGTGTAATATGTTTTAAAAGTTGTAATTACCCCTTGGTCGAGTGGTTGGATCAGGGAGGTGGTGTTGGGTGGCAGGAAGATGACCTCGACTTTGGGATATGTCACCTTCAGCACCTCATGGTGGTGAGGAGTGGTGTCCACCAGCAGGAGGACCTTGAAGGAGAGGTTCTTTACTGCCAGGTACCTCTCCCCTTGAGGGACGAAACAGTTCTGGAACCAATCCATAAAGATGGCAGCTGGTACCCCCGCCTTTCTGTTGGCACTCCAATATACGGGCAGAGTTTGCTTGTTTTTGCTCATGAAAGCACACCTGTTTAGGGAAAGGTCATACATCATGGGTTTGATCGTGCATTCCCTTTGGCGTTGGTGTAAAGGAGAAGAGATATCCGGTCCTTGACAGCCTTGAACCCCAATGTTGTCCTCTCTCACTTTGAGATTAAAGTTATCTTTGGCATTTTCTTCCAGAACAGGCTGGTCTCCTCTGCTTGAAAACCTGCTCTGGTAAATATCCCTTCTCCTCGATGAGCTGCTCGAGTTGAGCAGGGAAAGTTGCAGCTGTCTTGTCTGCTGAGGCACGCCTGACTGAGTTTCACATTGTGGAGACCGTACCACGTCTTAAAGCTGTCAAACCATCCCCTGCTAGCTTAGAAGGGATTGGAGCCACTCGTACCAGCATCACCCATACCCGCATCATTCATGTTTGCAGCACCACCCGTGCCAGGGTCCACTTAAAGGCATGTTTTTCTGGGCACTGTATCCACACATTTAATGCCTTATCCTTTGCTTCGAAGTAAATGGCCCTGACCTCAGTAACCCCTTTGGTGTTGGACACTACTAGCTACGTCACTTTCACGAATCACCTTCTCTGTCTTCTTTATGTAGCACATAGTCGACTCGTTCACACCACAGTGTCTGCCCACAGAGGCCGCACTCTCACATCTTTATCGTCAGTCAAGTAGCTCCACTTTTTGGCTCAAGCTCATGACTTTTTCTGCCTCTTGGGAGCAGATACACCTCTTGCACTACTCATACACTGAGGACCTATGATAAAAATTGTGCGCAAAAAGTCTACGTGCGCGAGAAATCACAGCAGGTCAAGGCAGCAGGACGAAAAGAAAGAACGACTTTCTTTCGACTTTCGACTTTCTTTTCTTTCGAAAAGAAAGAACGACTTTCTATCTACTCATCCCAACTCTCTCTTCCTCATATGTGGTGATTTCAACTGTCATCATGCCAGTTGGCTGGGTGTGGGTACCTCTCTCACCAGCCATGGCTCCTCAGCAAAGGACTTCTGCGACTCACTGGGACTGACACAATCTGTCAATTTCCCGACCCGGATCTCAGTCAACGGAACATCTTCTCTTCTGGACTTGGTTATGACTAACTTCCCTGAAAATGTCTGCTGCTCTTCTTCTGCTCCGATCGGATCATCTGATCATGTCCTTGTTAAAGTGGACATCTCTCTGACCATCCTCAGGGAGCCTGCTCAGCGTCGACGAGTCTGGCATTTCACTCAGGCCAACTGGCACGGTCTTCAAGCAGCCATCAATCATCTGGACTGGTCTCCCATTTCTACCGCCTCTGACATCAACTCATCCTGGGAGTTCTTCCGAGGTGAATTGCTCTCTCTCATGCACAGATTTATCCCATCTCGTCTTCAGTTGTCTTACCCTTCCTCCCGTCCATGGTACACGGAATCTTGTGGTGAGGCTGTTGCCCAGAAACAACTTGCCTTCGTCTCCTGGAAAGCAAATCCAACGGAAGGAAATCTCATTTCCTTTCACAAAGCCCGAAACAAGTGTGTGTCCACCCTCAGGAGAGCCAGGAAACAATATCTCTCCGTTCTCAAGACCGAACTCTCTTATCTGTCTCCCTCTTCCAAATCCTGGTGGCGTCTGGTCAAATCCGTTTCTGGTGTTTGTTCCCCCTCCATCCCCTCCCTTACCTCAAACGGCTACACAGCTGACTCCGCACGTGAAAAAGCTGAATGCCTCAACTCTGTGTTTGCCTCTAAATCTTGTGTCCCAAACCCATCCCTCTCTGTACCCACCATACCCAGTCGTACCCTGCTGCTCCTGGACTCCGTGTCCTTTCCTCCTGACAAGGTGGAAAAGTTTCTGTCAACCCTCGACTCTGATTCTGCAACTGGACCCGACGGCATCAGCCCACGGGTCCTAAAATCCTGCTCTGCTGCTCTATCTCACCCTCTCTCTGTTCTCTTCACCCTCTCTTTTGCTCAAGGTCAACTGCCATCTGCTTGGAAATCAGCCAACATCACCGCTTTGCACAAAAAAGGTGCAAAAACAGATCCTAGCAACTACAGACCAATCAGCCTTCTCCCAATTATCAGCAAAGTCATGGAATCCATCATTGCTTCGGATATGAAATCTTTCCTCTTCTCCAATGGCTTGATCTCTGATCATCAATTTGGTTTCAGACCAGGTCACTCTACTCTGGACATGCTGCTTCTGCTGTCTCAACAATGGATGGAGGTCCTCAATGCCAAACAGGAAATTAGAGCTGTCTCCCTCGACATATCACGTGCCTTCGACACGGTCTGGCACCCCGCTCTGCTCACCAAACTCTCCTCCTTTGGTATCCATGGAAATCTCCACGCATGGCTGGCGGACTTCCTCTCTAGTCGTCGTCAACGTGTGGCCCTGAATGGGTTTCTCTCATCTCCTCTTCCTGTTCAGGCTGGAGTTCCCCAAGGCAGTGTTCTGGGCCCCGTGCTTTTTCTGGTCTTCATCAATGATCTCTCTGACTCTCTCGAAAATCCTCTCTATCTCTTTGCTGATGACTCCACTCTCTGCCGCTCCATTCCTCTTCCCTCAGATCGGCAGTCTGCTGCCTCCTCACTCTCTGAAGACCTGGACAAAATCACAGACTGGTCAAACAAGTGGAACATGTCTTTCAATCCTGACAAATCTCACACTCTTACTATGTCTCTCCGAAAAGATCGACTGGACAACCCTCCCATCTACTTTCTCAACAATCCTCTCCAAGAAGTTCTGTCGCTCAAGATTTTGGGTCTCACTATCTGCCATGATCTTTCTTGGGAAAACCACATTTCCAAGCTGGCCTCCAAAGCCAGTCGCCGACTGGGCATCCTCCGTCGTGCGAAGTCCTTCCTCGGCACACCTGAGCTCCTCACCACATACAAGGCTTTCATCCGCAGCTCAATGGAATACTGTTCTCCCCTATGGGCCGGTGCTCCTGCCTCACACCTAGCTCGGCTTCACGCTGTTGAAACCAAAGCTTTCAGAATTATTGGAATCTCCCGCGATGAAGCTATCTCTGAGGGCCTTTCACTCACTCACCGCAGGCAGGTAGGTGGTCTTTGTCTTCTACCGACTCCTCTCCGGCCTTGCACCCCCAGCTCTCTCTGTGCTCTGTCCCCCAAATATTCCTACAGGTCGCACAAGATCTGCCAGCAACCCTCTGATGGTTAAACTGCCGAAATCTCGGCTCTCTGCTCACCTTCACTCTTTCATTCCTCTTTTCTCCCGCCTCTGGAACAAACTCCCTCACTCCCTTCAATCCCACTCCTCCCTCCAGGTCTTTAAAACAGCTGTTCACCACCATCTCTTATCTTCCCCCATCCAAAACCTTGATCTTTTCTACCCCCGCTAATTCACCCCAGATCCACCTTGTTTGAAATTCCAACTTCTTTCCTGGAAGTCCTGGCAGTGTCCATATGTTTTATACCTCTCCCACCGCCCCCTTCCCACGCCCCCCCCCCCCCCAAAACCCTCGCCCTCTCTCAGATCTCTCGATGTCTCCATGTCTCTCGGTCCCTGCTCTCAAATGTTGTGTTTGTGTCCTTCCCCCTCTCTCCCCATCTTGTCTACCGTCTACCGCTCCCTATGTTATATGTTTTATGTGTCGGTTTGTCTTTCTGTGTGATTAATGTTCGCTCTTTCACGAGCCTCGACCTTGTATACAAAAAAAAAAAAAAAAAAAAAAAAAAAAAAAAAAAAACCAAACACGTTGCCCATAAGTAGTTGTGCAGTGTCTATACCACACACTTACTAATGTGTATCAGCCATAGAAAGGCAATATGATGGCACATGCCATCATTGCCCGGGGAGACTCGACAATATCATCAGTTGTGCAGGGGTTGTGGGTAGATGGGGAATAGGATGGTTTATGCACATGTACAGCTGCTCTATGTGTGGTTGGTATGTGATATTTTTTAGAACTGTGTTATGCACGTGGCTGGTGGGAAATACATTACGTAGCTCGACGTGGTTTTATTTGCGAGTTGTGGAATTTGTTGTTTTGAACTGTTATGCACGCAGTTGGTGGGAGATGATTTATGCGTTGCTGAAGGTGGTTTTATGTGTGACGTGACTCGTGGAAGACAGTTACCTCCACTGGAGTTACCACGTGGAAGATCGTAATAGATCTGGGGAAGGGTATAAAACATTTTCGAGAGTGTTGAAAGTCCCTAAGAGCACAGTGGAGCTCCATCATTAGGAAATGCAAATGATATAAAACTCTTTCTAGAGCTGGCTGTCCGACCAAATTGAGCAACTGGGCAAGAAGAACCTTGGACAAGAAGGTGACCAAGAACCCAATGATTACTCTGACAGAACTACGGAGTTCCTTAACTGAGATGGGAGAACCTGGCAGAAGGACAACAGTCTCTGCAGCACTTCACACATCTAGGCTCTATGGGAGAGTGGCCAGACGGAAGCCACTCCTGAGAAAAAGGCATATGACAGCACACCTGGAGTTGCACAAACGCACGTAAAGACTGAGAGCATGAGACAAAAGATTATGTGGTCTGATGAGATGAAAATCCAACTCTTTGGCCTGAATGCAAAGCACTATGGCTGGAGGAATCCGAGCACAGCTAATCACCCATCGAACACCATCTCTACCGTGAAGCATGGTGGTGGGAGCATCATGCTATGGGGGATGCTTTTCAGAAGCAGGAACCAGGAGACTTTTAACAATAGAGTGAACAATGAATGGAGCCAAATACAGGCAAATGCTTGAGAAAAACCTGCTTCAGAGTGCAAAAGACCTTAAACTGAGGTGAAGATTTACTTTCCAACAGGACAATGACCCCAAGCATACAGCCAAAGCAACACTGTAATGGCTTCAGACCAAGAAATTGAAAGTCCTTGAGTGGCTCAGCCAAAGCCCAGACTTGAATCCCATTGATAATCTGTGGAAAGACTTGAAGATTGCTGTTCAACTGCACTCCCCATCCAACTTGACAGAGCTCGAGTAAATCTGCAACAAATCCAGATGTGCAAAGCTGATACAGACATACTAATGAAGACTCAAAGCTCTAATCGCTACCAAAGGTGCTTCAAAGTATTGAGCAGGGGGTTGAATACTTGTGTGAATTGGATATTTCTGTATTCAATTTTTAATTATTTTGTGCAAGTTTCTAAAAAATATTATTCCACTTTTACATCAGAAGAAAAAATTAGAAAACAAAAACAAACAAACACACAAACTTCTCTAATTGGAGTATAATTGTGACTGAGTCCTCCTAAAAACGTAAAAGTAAAAACATAAAACCAAAATTATATTATTCAAAAAGAAACTTCAGCTCCTCGCAAGGCCTCAGTCTGCCTTTCTGATAGCGACCAAAGGAGATCAGAATCAATGAGAACACAAAATTCACAGTTTGTGTTTTAAATGTTATGTTTATTGGATGTTAAAATGAATTTCTCAGTTTATCACGTTGCAGATCTAGAAATTAAATAACGTTTTGTTCGAAATTATAAATCGATCTCCTATATTAAATAAAAGCTGCCAATGGATGGGGGCTGTCTTCTACAAACAAAAATTGCGCAATATCTCAACGATTATGCTCTACACAACATGCTAGCCAGTCAATTACCACCTTTGGATATACCATTTACTTCTACTTATTTTGTCTTTTAAACACGAGCTTGGTCCAACTCAAACTGTTGGCAAAGTAGGCTTGTCAAACACTCCAGACGGTAAAGATTTCAGCTGGTTGTAATCCAGGTCTAGCCTTGTAAGTTTAGTGAGTTTGTCAAATACTCCTTCTGGGAGAGACTTCAGTTGATTATTAAAAATAGTATCACTGAGAAAAAGTTAAATATCACATTTTTTTATATTCTATCTTCTTCTATATAAAAGAAAGTTTTTGTTTGTTTGTCTGCATGCGCTAATCTCCTGAACAGTGAAAAATAAGAGGAAACCTCTGAAACCAAAAATGTCGGGACGGGCCCCGGGAAGATTATAGGCTAGGTGGCGAGGCCGGTCGAGGCCGCCTCGGCCGGGCTGGGCCCATTTCGCAATTAAAAGCAGAGCTGAATTATAGTGGTCAATCTCTACAGCTGCGAATAAAAGCTGAATTATAGTAGTCAATCTTCTATGGCCGTGAGTAAAAGCTGAATTATAGTAGTAAATTCATTCAAAAAGAACCCGGGCAATGCCGGGTGCTTTCGGCTAGTCAGAAATAAAGTAGAAAAATATACCAAGTGATATGCCCAAGGTGATACAACATCATCATTTTTATGCCTCCGCCCCCAAAGGTCGCCGGAGGCATTATGTTTTCGGGTTGTCCGTCCGTCCGTACGTACGGGCTAAACCTCGTTTTTCTCAGCAACTACATGTCCGATGAAGACGAAACATTCACAATTGTGACATCATAGTACTCCCAATGGAATAAACGTGGTATGGCAGCCATCTTGGAATAAACACAAATAAGTAAAATATTATTTCTCAGAAACCGCTGAATGGAAAAATCTGAAACTTGGCACATTGTCAAGTACTCCCAATGGGGAACAAAAGCATGATAATGATGACATCATCGGTTAAGTGGTATACCAGCCAAAAATGTTTTAATCGAATTCTTTATCCTAAAAATCTGACATTGCAGGCACATGATCTATGACCCGTTTGTATTGAAATATTAAATTTATGACATCACAGGTCACATGGTTTGGCAGTCATATTGGATTTATCCTAAGACCTTAGAAAAACATCTTCTCCCAAACCACCAAATTGATTGACTCGAAACTTTACGTGTGTCATTGACTAGGCATGGCGATTAAAAGATGATCACAAAAACATCATTGGTCACATGGTGTGGCAGCCATATTGGATTAAAGGGAAATATTAAATAATTAAATCTCTGAAACCAAATCTATCGATGCGAAATTTTACAAATATCAACTAACAGCACTGTTGCATATAGTTTGATAAATAATGACCTCATAGGTCATGTGGTTTGGCAGCCAGTTTGGATAGAAAAACGAACCTTATCCGATCAACACAAAACTTCACAAACGCAATCCTCTACCCATACATATGCAGCGTGTACATTTTTATGTCATATGTCATGTGGTGTAGCAGCCATATTAGCTTGAAAGCTGATGTTTCAAAAAATCCCTTCTCTGAACCGCTTCACTGATCGATGTGAAACCTGTCAAGGCTGGTGAAAATGTGAAACTTCAAAACAACTGAAGGGATTTCAATCAAACTTGTTTATTTTTAGGACAGTGGAAGAGGGCATCTACCCGTTGTGGGTCTATGTGGAGGCCTATTGGCGACACAGTTGCATTGCTCTTGTTCATCATTGTTTGAGATTGGTTAGTCAGTAACCCTAGTTTATCAAGAAAGAAAACGTTCTCCATACCTGCAGGGAGAGTCTTGAGGTCATTGTAACCCAAACTAAGATATGTTAAACTCTGTAGGCCGTGAAATGCCCAGTTTGATTGTTTACTAACTTCCAGGTTACTTTTTGGTTTTGCATAACGAATTTTCCATGTTAGCTTAACATATGAATATAAAATGCTAAACTTAATAATAATGTGAATGCTCAATAATGACGACATAACATTCACATATGACCTAACTATTCCATAGAGAGTGAACACCGATAAGCACTGTCTGGAGAAACTACCCAGAAATATAATTAGTCAAAGATGGTGTTTCTAATTGCCAGATCATAACATTACATTTGTCTTTTGTAACGGAAAGAACCGAAGCAATAAATTATCTGAATATCAAAATATAAATGAATATTGGGAGTGAACTGACCTAACCTGCTTATTTTCCAACCCAGATTTTTGCATTGGATACCTCCTCCCTTGTAGACCTGGAAATGATGAACTTTCCACCAAACCTCTCCAGTTCCTTTTCTGTTCTCTTAGCTCCTATTCTGTTCTCTTAGCTCCTCTGATGGTTTTAGAGTGACCTCAGTGACACATAACCTGGTTGTTAGTAGTAGAAGTAAACTGACAGTTGTTGCCATTTGCCCTTTTTAAAAAAAAACAGTGGACTAACATCTCCGCATGATCTGATATTGATTCCACCTGGGAACACTTCATGAAATACGGATATATCCCAACCACATCTGCAGCTATCAGAGCACTCTCCGAGTGTACTGAATTATTTGGGGATACGGTTGCAGTCCAGCACCATGCTTACTCAACAAAGAAAGTTAAGCCAACAGAGGGCATCTTTTACTTACCATGTAAGGCTCAAAAATCTGAACTTCCTTCCTTATGTTGGCCAGAAAATATCATCTTGCTCATCTCAAGGCTGAAGACTCCAATATGTCTCCTCTTTTTTTTTTCTTGGTGGTGCCGTGTCAAGTCCTTCTCCGGTGTATGCTCCTCAATTGCTTCGCTCTACTCAAATGGCCTCATCTCAGACTCTGTTTGGGCCAGGGCAGAGGGTCTTAACTCAGTGTTTGCCTCCAAATATTGTGTATACCCACCCATAGCGACCCATTCCACTCTGTCCCCACCTTACCCTCTTGTTGTATTCGCTGTTTTCTCAATTCTGCATCGTTCACACTTGAGAATATAGAAAACGTTAGGTCCAGTCTCAACTCTACATTGGTAATGGACCCAGATGGCATCAGTGCCCATGGTCTCAAATCTGGTTCTGCTGCTCTTGCTTTCTCCTTTGTCTACTCTCTTCAGCCGGTGCTTCTCCTTTCATCACCTCCTGCCTTTAGCTCACCCTGTAGGGAATTCCACCAACATCACTCACATTTACAAGAAGGTTGCAAAAACAGATCTTCTCAACTATCGGCCAGCACGCTTCCTTCCAATTACAAGCAAAGTGATGGACTCCTTCATTGCTGCCAATATCGACTTTACCCTTTTCTCATCATCAGTTTGGATTACATCCTGGTCAATCGTCTAAAGAAATACTGCTGCTTCTCTCTCAGTAATGGTCAAAGGCCGAAATCTCAAACAGGAGGACAAGACAGTCTGACATCTTGGAATGTTTTTATATCCATTGTTGATTGACCAGGATGGATAGATAAAGTCTCTGCCTATGGAATATACGGCTGCCTTCATATCTGGCTTCTAACTTCTTCCACTCTTGCAGTCAATGCTTTTCTATCAATGGAACCTTCTCCTCTCGCAGTGGAGGCTGGAGTGTTTCAAAGCAATAGATTGAGGCAATTTGACGAGGCCGATGACAGTTCAACTACTCTTCACGAATAACACTATGGGATCTTTAACATGAATGAATGAATGATCGTTTTAAGGCCATTTTCCCCGCTAGAGCAGGGGTTAGCCTTGCGGGCCCCATGACAATCTTGGTTCCCTGTTTGAGGCCATGTTTTTATGGCCGGATGCCCTTCCTGGCGCCAACCCTTAGTCGCCTCTTACGATGCGCAGAGATACGGTGTACCTATTCTAAACCGGGGTACACACCGGGATCCTTCATCCTAGCAAGCTGGTACTCAATTTGCCGACCTCGGAAGGATGACAGGCTGAGTCAACCCCCCTGGCGTTAATTCAGCGATCGACCGGGATTCGAACCCAGGATCCTAGGATCACAAGCCGGCACCCGAACAGCTAAGCCAACACCAGGCTCGGGATCTTTAACATCTACTAATGCTTGCAGGGACATATGGGAGACCCAGTTTAACGTCCATCTAATGGACCGCACACACATTGACAAATCACCCCACATGTGAAACACCAGATTGACAGATTATACTTGCCCTGATATTTGAACCCAAACTAGATTTGAACCCAAGCTAGATTCGAACCCAAACTAGATTTGAACCCAAGCTAGATTTGAGCCCAAGCTAGATTTGAACCCAAGCTAGATTTGAACCCAAGTTAGATTTGAACCCAAGCTAGATTTGAACCCCAGCTAGATTTGAACTCCAGCTAGATTTGAACTCCAGCTAGCTTTTAGCCCAAGCTCGATTTGAACCCAATTTAGCTTTTAACCCAAGCTAGATTTGAACCCAAGTTAGATTTGAACCCGAGATAGATTTGAACTCGAGCTAGATTTAAATCCAAGCTAGATTTGAACCCAAGCTAGATTTGAACCCAAGCTAGATTTGAACCCAAGCTAGATTTGAACCCCAGCTAGCTTTGAACCCAAGCTAGATTTGAACCCAAGCTAGATTTGAACCTAAGTTAGGTTTGAACCCAAGATACATTTGACCCCAAGCTGGCTTTGAACCCAAGTTCGATTTGAACTCCATCTAGATTTGAACCAAAGATAGATATGAACCGAAACTAGATTTGAACCAAAGCTGGCTTTGAACCCAAGCTAGATTTTAACCCAAGCTAGATTTTTACCCAAGCTAGATTTGAACCCGAGGTAGATTTGAACCCAAGCTAGATTTGAACCCAAGCTAGATTTGAACCCAAGCAAGATTTGAACCCAAGATAGATTTGAACCCATGCTGGATTTGAACACAAGCTGGATTTGAGCCCAAGTTTGAGTTGAACCAAAGCTGGCTTGGAACCCAAACTAGATTTGAACCCAAGCTAGATTTGAACACAAGCTAGATTTGAACCCAAGCTAGATTTGAACCCAAGCTAGATTTGAACCCAAGCTAGATTTGAACCCAAGCTAGATATGAACCCAAGCTAGATTTGAACCCAAGTTAGATATGAACCCAAGCTAGATATGAACCCAACCTATATATGAACCCAAGCTAGATATGAACCCAAGCTAGATTTGAACCCAAGCTAGATATGAACCCAAGCTAGATTTGAACCCAAGCTAGATTTGAACCCAAGCAAGATTTGAACCCAAGATAGATTTGAACCCATGCTGGATTTGAACACAAGCTGGATTTGAACCCGAGGTAGATTTGAACCCAAGCTAGATTTGAACACAAGCTAGATTTGAACCCAAGCAAGATTTGAACCCAAGATAGATTTGAACCCATGCTGGATTTGAACACAAGCTGGATTTGAGCCCAAGTTTGAGTTGAACCAAAGCTGGCTTGGAACCCAAACTAGATTTGAACCCAAGCTAGATTTGAACACAAGCTAGATTTGAACCCAAGCTAGATTTGAACCCAAGCTAGATTTGAACCCAAGCTAGATTTGAACCCAAGCTAGATATGAACCCAAGCTAGATATGAACCCAAGTTAGATATGAACCCAAGCTAGATATGAACCCAACCTATATATGAACCCAAGCTAGATATGAACCCAAGCTAGATTTGAACCCAAGCTAGATATGAACCCAAGCTAGAGATGAACCCAAGCTAGATATGAACCCAAGCTAGATATGAACCCAAGCTAGATTTGAACCCAAGCTAGATATGAACCCAAGCTAGATATGAACCCAAGCTCGATTTGAACCCAACCTATATATGAACCCAAGCTAGATTTGAACCCAAGCTAGATATGAGCCCAAGCTAGATATGAACCCAAGCTAGATATGAACCCAAGCTAGATTTGAACCCAACCTATATATGAACCCAAGCTAGATTTGAACCCAAGCTAGATATGAACCCAAGCTAGATTTGAACCCATGCTAGATATGAACCCAAGCTAGATATGAACCCAAGCTAGATTTGAACCCAAGCTAGACATGAACCCAAGCTAGATTTGAACCCAAGCTAGATATGAGCCCAAGCTAGATATGAACCCAAGCTAGATATGAACCCAAGCTAGATTTGAACCCAACCTATATATGAACCCAAGCTAGATTTGAACCCAAGCTAGATATGAACCCAAGCTAGATTTGAACCCATGCTAGATATGAACCCAAGCTAGATATGAACCCAAGCTAGATTTGAACCCAAGCTAGACATGAACCCAAGCTAGATTTGAACCCAACCTATATATGAACCCAAGCTAGATTTGAACCCAAGCTAGATTTGAACCCAAGCTAGATTTGAACCCAAGCTAGATTTGAACCCAAGCTGGATTTGAACCCAAGCTAGATTTGAACCCAAGCTATATTTGAACGAAACGAGATCACAATCAATTGGAGAACACAAAATTCTTAGTTCCTGTGTACCTCCTACAAGATTAATGTATTTTTTATGTTAAAACTAATTTGTCTCAGTTTATCACATTTCAGATATAGAAGTGAGAACATACTTTGTTTTCAATTATTAACCTATTTTTTCCAACGGCATTCCGAATAGAAATAAGTTAACTTTCTTTATCACAATGTTAACATTCACTGTCCAGCTTCATTGATCGGGTAATTTGTTGATTGTTCATACATGTTCCACAAGCTGATGCTTTTTAATTAAGTATGCACATTTTTGTTGTGTTCTCGGTCTGTAAAGGTCATTCAAGCTTTGGATTTAAACCAACTGCAGACTCTCCCTCCAGGTGTGTTCGACCACCTTGTGGTACTCGAGACACTTAGTCTAAGCAACAACCAGCTCTAGTCTCTCTCGGTGCAGCTGAGGCAATAAAGCACTGCAGGAAACTTTTGTGGTTCCATATTTGTATCCTGCACAGATAAGGAATCAATTTCGTATTTGTATCATGACAGGAGTCAGACACAGCACATATTCCCTCTCATTAAATATAGTGGCAATCTAGTATTTTTATGGCTCCACCGACGAAGTCGCCGGAGGCATTATGTTTTCGGGTTGTCTGTCCGGCTGGCCTGTCCGTGCATCCGTCCATCCGTCCGTGATAGATCTTCGTTCCCGTGCTAACTTGAGAACAGCTGACGGGATCAAGTCAAACTTGGTACAGGTATGTATTATGATGTAAAGATGAACAGATTTGATTTTGGGGTCAGGAAATCAAAGGTCAGAGGTTATGTTAAGTTACAATTGTTTTGTTACTGCTATAACTTAAGAACGGCTGGAGGGATCCAAGTCAAACTTGGCACAGGTATGTTTCATGATGTGAAGATTAACTGCTTAGATTTTGGAATCAATAAGTCAAAGGTCAGAGGGCATGGCATGTTAAGTAAAAATTATGTTACCGGGCAAACTTGTGAACAAGTGATGGCATTTTGAACAAATTTGGTATAAATATATATGATGCAAAGATGAACTGATCGGATTATGTCATCAAGAGGTCAAAGGTCTGAGGTCATGTCAGGTAAAAATGTGATAACTTTACAACAGCTGAAGGAATTTAAATCAAACTTGGTACAAGTATGTATCATGCTATAACATGAACTCAGATTATGGGATCAAGAGGTCAAAGGTCAGAGGTCATGTTAAGTAAAAATTATTTTGTTACTGTGATAACTTCGAACGGCTGAAAGGATCTAAGTGAAACTTGGTACAAGTGCGGTATTATAATGATGTAATGATATGGGCGGAGGCATATCGGTCGATGTCACGACATGGAAAAGTGCCGTTCTAGTTATCTATCTATAATTCCAGTAATCTCTGTATGTGTGTCTGTGTGTCTGTGACCGCTGTTTCTCGACAACCACGGGTCCGATATACTTGAAACTTGCCAGGTATATTGCTGGGGACCCGAGGATGTGCCTTTTCAAGGTTTCATATTAATCGGACAAGTAGTTACCGAGCTATGGCGATTTAGCCGTTCGCCGTTCGCTTTGGCTTTGCGAATGGACCAAACCATTTCATGTAAATAGAGGGGGGGGGGTTCTGTGGTCGTTGCGAATGGACCAAACCATTTCATGTAAATAGAGGGGGGGGGGTTCTGTGGTCGTTACTGCCACGTGGTTTCAAAGTTTTTTTTTGTTGTTGTTTGCACGCATGTTTTTTTGCACGCACGTACGGGCACCCACGTACGGGCACGTCCTAGTATTAACAAATCTGTCAATCCAAGGGAGTGGATCGCTAATAAAATGTGGGGAGACATACGAGCTTGTAGCACAAAGGCAATATGGCATGAGGTCCGGAACCCTTAGGCAGGCCCCGGAAAATGTAGCATTCTGAGGACTTTATGGCCACTTGTGCTACATTTTCTGGGAAAATTCCTTTGAAGTGGTTATGAGAAAATGATGAATTTTTGCCATTTTAACTAATTCGATTTAATCATCCAAATTGTGGACAATTTTAAATTTGCGATAAAACTTCAACGTTCATTGACAATATACAAATATTAAGCCTGCCTCTTTGAATTATTGATTGAGACGTCCACATTTATGCAGAAATAAAATGCCGACACAAGAACGTTTTCAAAGGCGGAAAACGCCATTAAAACATTAGAATTCCTCTGGATTTTTTTGCCGTCGATTCTAAAGCAACATAGGCTAAGCGGGTGTGAAAATGACGAACGCATCCAACTTGTGATATAATTAAGGGCTCTGAGGCTTCACTCTTAGTACCCTTTCCCAACATCACCAGGAGTGGTGCGACACAGTGCACATCTACATGGAGAATTTGCATCAGCCCCACCTTCGCAACATTTATATTCGAATCGCTAAGTAATTCATCACTCATTAAATCTTTACAAAAGTTGGTTATGAGACTTTATAAAGTCTCATATCATCACTTTACAAAAAACGTGGGAGAGGGGGAGGGGGCACAATCGATATGCTTCCCCCCTTATTGAAAAAGTGGGAGTGGGGTCATGCACCCCTAACACCGAAGTAGCAATCTACGCAGGCTGTCTTGTATAGAATATAAATTGTACACATTCCCAACAAATATGCCCTATCAACATATTAGTCAGTGTCTCTCTACCTGAGATATACCACATACATTTATCTTTTTCCAGAGTCTTGTGAATGCCAGAATTAAGTTCATTTTTCGAGAATTCCAGTGGAACAAATGCTTCCCAATGGAAAAAAATGGAACAAATGATTCGGATTCAAATTTGCATGAAGATTTTATTTTAAAAGGTTTCATTCAAAATCATGGTTGTGGTGTGATTAGTTTTGGAGTTACCCTTGCTGATGCCCTTTTGATTGTATGTGGTATTTTCCCGATTTGCACGTCACAAAACCCTGGAATCTCAGTAGATGACATAAGCAGAACGTCCGATGACGATGCTTAGGGAGAGAGTGAGGTTACTTTCCTGGATCAAGATAATGAAAGCTAGGAGAAAAATTATGTTCACAATTTGAAACACTGAAGCAAGCCTTAATTACACTGAAATAACCAAGGATCAATCAAATGGTCACTCATGCTGGAGCGAAAAACAATGACCTCATACATGAGTCACTGATTTTTAAGTTGGTAGCGCAGAAAAGGAGGTGAGTTCACAAAATTCTGTGCAAGTTTTGTTCTGATGCTGATGGAACAAAATAAAGTCCACAAATTACTCTTGTTAGCCATCTGGACCTGCATTTGTCATAATATATATTTAACCAAATATTCCTACTTTAACGAATATATTCCTACTTTAAGGAAATTCCAGTTTTTAAATTGTTCTTAAGTCATTGCAAAAAATTACCTCTAACTATGATTCAATAATGATACCCAAAGATGTATTTGATCAGCTTGTGGAACTAGATGAGTTGTACCTGGGCAGTAACCAGCTCAAGTCTCTCCCAACCAATGGAGTGAGATTGAGTTTGTGTGCCTGTGAATTTCCTAATAATGGGATTCCAAAAGCTTGTAGCAAAATGTTTAATGTAACAAAATAACTTTTACTTCCTTTTAGTGCAGAGAAACATTTAAATACAAATACTGATCATGATCTGAATTTGGCAAAGTTTTGGTTTTCTGTTTTGTTGTAAATATTTCAGGCATGCTTATGGTTTTTATTCTAGTTCATTCTTTAAAGTGTTTTTTTTTTCACTAATCTCAATCGAAAACTCCACTTTACCAGTACTTGCAATTACATTTATTTATTAAGGTGTAAAGTTTGGCGTCAGCAATCTAATGCGACAATGATAATGATGATAAAAAAGATAGAAGGGCAGGCTTTCAGTATTATTCACCGCTCAACCTATGCTCTGCTGTAATTGTACACCGCTCCTTTCCTATTCCATCTCCAGGCGCTGCATGACGTCATCGCCGGGCACCGAAGGGGGCCCTTTCAAAAAGTTCTAAAAAGTATAGTTTCAAAAAGTTAATGAAGGGTTAATGCAGGGGTTAATTATAGTTAGTTACTTCATAGTCAATGTTAGAATAACATGTCTCATAATAATTTCCAGACCAAGCATGCTCTGTGCATCATGACCTCCCACAGGGTGCACTCAGAAGAGCAAGCGTACATAAAAAGGTGAAAACCACCATTAACGTCACGGAGCTGGTTGTACACTGGATTCTACATGGCTGTAGAAAACCCACAGCTGTTCAATGGAATCTTCATTATACTTGACAGACCGGGGTGTGTTTGTTACTTGCGAAAATAGAAGATTTTTCAAGTGTATTGGTTGGCCTTGTGCGTTATTCTGTCTGTTTGGCTCTCTGTCTGTCTTTATGTCAGTCTCCTGCAGGTCTCAATTTTCAACCGATCTTCACAAAACTTGACCAAATGGTAGAGTTGGTCATAAGGAAGAATTCTATTGTTTTTGGGGTCAAAAGGTCAATAGGTTAACATAGGCCAACGGTCACAAACTTTGTCAAATTTCTAAAATGCTCAATTTTCATCCGATTGCCTTTAAATTTGAAGAGGATTTGCATTTCTTGTCACTGAATTCAACCACCAATTATATTTTAGGTCAACATAGGCCAAAAGGTCAACATAGGCCAACTTTCTAAAATCCTCAATTTTCATCTGACTGACTTGAAATTTTAAGCGGATTTGCATATATGGTCCTTGAATTCAACCACCAACTACGTTTGAGGTCATCATAGGCCAACAACTTATTTTAGGGATTTCGCAAGTATGTGTTATGCACCACATATTTTTTGTTTGTGTGTTTGTTTGTTTGTTGTGCCACTCCTACATTTCCTGGCCGTTTACATTCAGACTTGCGACATAGGATCAGCATGACACCAATTAATGTATAGGGTTGTTTTTATCTTTACCAGTGGTCTTTTGGGAAGGGAAGAGGGGGGTGGGGGCACGGGAGGTGAACGCAAATTCTCTATGTTATGTGTAATGTGTAGCGCCGCCTCAAAGTGGGAGAAGGTATTACAAATCCCGCCCTTTACAATCCAGTGTTCCTGTCACCACTTATTTCAGTGCAGTGAGGTGTTTTGAATTATACAGGGAGAGGTATTTTGAATTACACGTTTGAATAAGGACAATAACATAACCAGCCTGGCCGCACTCAGAGAGCTGATGCTTCTAGTACTAATAAAACGCTGGAGTTGTGCCACATTGTTGGTGATAGAAAGCAAACTCTATATACAATTGTATGATAATTGAATGAGGTATTACAATAACATTATAAATTAACTTTTTATGATCTACTCCAATAAATTAAGGTATTGGAAAGGGTGTTGGAGAGGAGGATAAGGAAGAAGGTGAAGATCGACGAAATGCAGTTTGGATTTATGCCAGGAAGGGGAACGACAGACGCGCTCTTTATTGTGAGGCATTTGCAGGAGAACTACATGGAGAAGAGGAAGAAGTTGTTTCTTGGGTTTGTTGATCTGGAGAAAGCATTCGATAGGGTTCCACGCGAAGTATTGACATGGGCATTGAGGAAGTTAGGAGTGGAGGAATGGTTGATCAGAGTAGTGATGGCAATGTACAAAAGAGCACGCACAGCTGTAAGGACGAAGGACGGGAACAGTGGTGAGTTTGAGGTGAAGGTGGGAGTGCATCAGGGGTCGGTACTAAGCCCACTACTATTTGTAGCTGTGATGGAGGTGCTGGCTCAGAACGTAAAGGAGGGTTTACCGTGGGAGTTGTTGTATGCAGATGATCTGGTGTTGATTGCAGAAAGTATGGATGGACTGAAGGAAAAGATGAACAAGTGGAAGGAATGAATGGAGACAAAAGGTCTGAATGTGAATATAGGAAAGACGAAGGTGATGGCAAGTGGTAAAGCATGTAGTGAGGTGGAAAGAACTGGGAAGTGGCCATTTGCTGTGTGCAGGAAGGCTGTCGGAGTGAACTCCATTCAATGTACAATGTGCGCTGAGTGGGTTCATCAAAAATGTAGTGGTCTGAGAGGGTCATTAACCAGTGTGGCAGCTACATTCAAATGTAAGGTGTGCACAGAGGGAGCTGCAGATGGAGGAAATGTTGAGTTGGATCTTGGAGACGGCATGAAGCTGGAAGGTGTGAAAACATTTTGCTACCTCGGAGACATGCTGAATGGAGAAGGTGGATCAGACACGGCAACGGTTGCTAGAGTGAGATGTGCATGGAAGAAGTTTCGGGAACAGAGTGGCGTGCTGATGAGGAGGGGAGTGTCGTTGAAGCTGAAGGGAAAGGTCGTATGCTGCATGTGTGAGAAGTGTTATGATTTATGGGATCGAGACATGGGTCATGAATGTAGAGCAGCAACGAAGGCTGGAAAGGGTGGAAATGCGAATGGTTCGGTGGATGTGCGGAGTATCGTTGAGAGAGAGGAAGACAAATGATGAATTGCGAAAGATGATGGGAATAGAGCCTGTGATTGATGCTGTGAAGAGGAACAGGTTGAGATGGTTTGGTCATGTGTTGAGGAAGGATGAAAGTGACTGGTTGAGAAGAGTGATGGAAATGAATGTAGAAGGAAGTAGAGGACGGGGAAGACCGAGAAAGACTTGGCTAAAGATGGTGGAAGAAGAAATGCGGGCAAGGAGGTTAACAAGGAGAGATGCAGAAAATAGGGCAATATGGAGAAGATTGTCATGGGGACCACAAGGCTAACCCCCGCTCTAGCAGGGAAAATGGCCTTAAAATGCATGTTGTTGTGTGTGTTGTTGTGATCTCCTCCAATAAAATATCCATTATTCCCACACTGTCTGTATTGTACAAAGAAAGCCATGTATTGTGTCTATTTGTCCCAAGTCCATATTTAACCTCCTCCATTACATTGTTGACATGCTAACTCCTCACTTTTTGTTATGTAGATAGTCCATACTAGGACGAAAAAAGAATATTATTGGCTTTATGTCATTTTTCTTGTGTTACATTCATATGCCAACATTTTATTATTGAATAATATTAGAATTATTTACCATCTTTTGACCCTGAATAACAACCAGCTGAAGAGAGTTCCTGAAGGAGCTTTTGACAAGCGGAGTAAACTGGAAACACCGAGACTCGTTGATAACCAGCAGTAGAACGTTTCTGCTAAGATTGATATCTAAACAAAGCTTTGCATCACCAATCTTACAGGGATTTATTGTTAAGTCTCATTCAAATTGTTGCCCGATCGAAACTATCATATGAAATATTCAAAAGTGTCCATATGGTTGCAGTTTTGCTCTTGAGTTTTGTGTGGGATTTTTGAACAATGGCTAATTGTGTCCAAAAATTTGAGAATGTGCATTATAGTTTATTGCTTATTATTCTATCATGTGTGAATGACTGAATGAATGAATGATCGTTTTAAGTCCAATTTTCCCCACCAGAGCGGGGGTTAGCCTTGCGGGCCCCATGACAATCATGGTTCCCTGTTTGAGATAATGTTTTATGGCCGGATGCCCGGCAATTTACAAGACGTAAGTCAAAAAAAATCCTGACACCATCCTTAGTTCCCCACCAGAGCGGGGGTTAGCCTTGCGGGCCCCATGACAATCATGGTTCCCTGTTTGAGATAATGTTTTATGGCCGGATGCCCGGCAATTTACAAGACGTAAGTCAAAAAAAATCCTGACACCATCCTTAGTTGCCTCTTACGATGCGCAAGGATACAGTGTACCTATTCTAAATCGGGGTACACACCGGGATCATTCATCCCAGCTGGTACTCAATTTGCCGAACGCGGAAGGATGACAGGCTGAGTCAACCCCCCTGGCGTTAATTCAGCGATCGACCAGGATTCAAACTCAGGATCCTAAGATCCCAAACCGACACCCTAACCGCTAAGCCAAAGCCAGGCTTTATTCTATCATGTGTGATGCACAATTAAGATAATTTGATGTACAGGGTGGCCACAAAGCATTACATCATTTTCCTGTATGATCTGATAATCAATTCAGTTACATTTATCTGTATGATCACCGCCATTATTCAAACATACTTGAAAACGTCGCCATGTCCTCCGATACATCTTTCCCTCAGCATGTCATGTGTGATGTCTGCAGCATCATCCGTCCACCTTCTCTCCTTGGCAAAAGGAGGTTTACAGGCTCACACCTGCATGTCTTCTTTCATAACTTTCAGCGTAGGTCTTCTGGGGATGCCCAGTTCTGTTGAGAACTTATTGGCGGACTTCTTTGGAGATCGATCAATGACATGAGCATGTTTCAAATGGGATGTGGATGGACCACAATGTCGCACATCAAGAACACAACCTGTTTGTAAAGGCTTCATCTCCCCATTCCAGCAAAATATTTGCCGTTGGTGCATCCTTTCCAAAACGTTCATGAAATGCACACCTGATGTCTGTGACTTTCTGGTTGGTCCATGTTCATTTGTGTATCCACACCGAGGCTGCAAACCTCTCCAATACTGTATGGGCTTTGCTCATACATTCTTGAAAATAAAAAATATATTAATAATACATATATAATAATGTAACGACTGACACAATAAGTATAAAGCAACAATAACAATAATGGTGTAGCCGACAAACTGCTCCATTGGCCCGGTTCAAATCTGATGAGTCATGTAAAAACGACCACAACAGTCACCCGCTTCAAAGACTGTCAGATCTGTGTCTGAAAACCGTGTTACCGTGCAGATTGAATCCTCAAAGCAGATGTGTCACGTCGATGGGCGACCACGTGACATCTTATAAGGCCGAGCAAACCTTTATCATGTGACAGGAGCGTATCTAGCAATTTAACCACAACCAATCAATCCTCAACAATATTTAATCAGCCACCAGACAAAGTCGCCAGGACAAACAGAATCGCCCAAAGACCAAGTCCACTTTATAATGTATTTGGTTTCTGCAAATGGGGAATTGGGACTACACAATGAGGAAATCACAATAAAGAGATATTTAAAACAACCTCTTACCCATATGGAGCATCACGTGCCCATAAACCAAATAAACGATTATAGATTCTTAAATGGATATCCATAATGCCTTGCACACGATCTGGACAATGGGAAATTGTGACCAGACAATGGGGAGAGACATGGGAAATTTACAAGGCGTAAGAGTTTGTGGACAAAGCCAGCGAACGTCCTGCCCAGGTAAGAACGATTAATGCGCGGTGTCGGTTGGGGGTGGCTTCTCCCTCTGGGGTAGCTTTTACCTCGGTATTTCTGGAATCCTCCCTCCCCCCCCCCCCCTTTCCTATCCCAGATCTTGGTGGCCCCACCTTTATGACGTCGCCTGCCGAAATTATTGATGACGGTTTATGCCCCTCCCCTCTCATTCACCATTGGTCATTCACCTGGCCGGCAGGCCAGGCAACCCCGCCACCCCCGACCTGGCAAGGCATCATGGTCCCAGGGTGAGGACAATGCTTTCTCACCTAGATTAGGGAATCTCTAAGTCTGATATTTAAAATAACATTTAAGACAGAAAATTAAGGATAACGACATTAAATAAAGGCTGCCAGGAAGGAGGATTTTTAGAAACACACAATGGGGTAAGTTTGACATGTATAGCTATTCAAATTAGCAATGCATATCTGAAGTCACATCTAATTACTTCATGCTTAATGAGTGTTTAGAATAAGGAAATATCTGCTCCATGTTATGTATTCATTAACCACCTAGGAGCCATTTCCACTACAACAATGCACTTGTCTATGCTTTATGTCCAGCGGAAAACGACAAATTATATACAATTTTGCTGGTTTTTGCATTTTTCATTTAATAATGGCTTTGGTGGATTAAAATGGGTGTGGTGCAATAATGGGTGTGGTGGAATAATGGGTGTGGTGGATTAAAATGGGTGTGGTGGATTAAAATGGGTGTGGTGCAATAATGGGTGTGGTGGAATAAAATGGGTGTGGTGGATCGGATGGGTGTGGTGAAATAATGGGTGTGGTGGATTAAAATGGGTGTGGTGCAATAATGGGTGTGGTGGATTAAAATGGGTGTGGTGCAATAATGGGTGTGGTGAATGAAAATGGGTGAATGAATGAATGAATGATCGTTTTAAAGGCCATTTCCCCCGCTAGAGCGGGTGTTAGCCTGTTAAAATATGGGTGTGGTGGAATAAAATGGGTGTGCTGGATCGGATGGGTGTGGTGGAATAATGGGTGTGGTGGATTAAAATGGGGGTTGGTGCAATAATAGGTGTGGTGGATTAAAATGGGTATGGTGCAATAATGGGTGTGGTGGATCGGATGGGTGTGGTGCCGGTGGGCACCAAGGGTAAGGTTCGGGGACAAACTGAGGGTTGAGGGGACAAACTCACCAAAACCCACACCAACGGTGCGCGTCTGCACCAAGCGGGGGGTACGGGGTGCAGGACGCGAGGGGTGTGCCAGGGCGTAGGCCCGCGGAGCCTAAGCCGGAGCGTTGGACGGAGCTTGGTCCGGAGCGTGATCCGGTGCGTGATACGGAGTATGGTCCTGAGCGTGGTCCGGAGTATGGTCCGGTGCGTGGTCCGGAGCATGGTCCGGTGCGTGGTCCGGAGTATGGTCCGGTGCGTGGTCCGGAGCATGGTCCGGTGCGTGGTCCGGTGCGTGGTCCGGTGCGTGGTCCGGTGCGTGGTCCGGAGCATGGTCCGGTGCGTGGTCCGGAGCATGGTCCGGTGCGTGGTCCGGAGCATGGTCCTGAGCGTGGTCCGGAGCATGGTCCGGTGCGTGGTCCGAAGTATGGTCCGGTGCGTGGTCCGGAGTATGGTCCGGTGCGTGGTCCGGAGCATGGTCCGGTGCGTGGTCCGGAGTATGGTCCGGTGCGTGGTCCGGAGCATGGTCCTGAGCGTGGTCCGGAGCATGGTCCGGTGCGTGGTCCGGTGCGTGGTCCGGAGTATGGTCCGGTGCGTGGTCCGGAGTATGGTCCGGTGCGTGGTCCGGAGTATGGTCCGGTGCGTGGTCCGGAGCATGGTCCGGTGCGTGGTCCGGAGTATGGTCCGGTGCGTGGTCCGGAGCATGGTCCGGTGCGTGGTCCGGAGTATGGTCCGGTGCATGGTCCAGTGCGTGGTCGCCAGACCTTTGACTTGAGCTTTCATTCAATCATTTGTTGATTTTATCATGCTTGACAAAGAAGAACTAAAATAAACATTAAAAATATACTGACATCTACATGAAAGAATAGTTTGGATAAAATAATAGCTAAGAAGATGGACTGAACAAGGCAGATGTCGCCATATATTTCAGGAATTCCGTGTGTAGGAGCCAAGAGACATCATGAACTATATTTGAATGTTTCCTGAAATGTTTGATTAGTTTTTTGAGCAAGTGAAACCCTGTATCGATAAGTACGATGCCCATTTGTGAGATTCACTTCCACCTGCAGCACAAATGGAAGAAAATCTTTGGTTTTTCAAAAGCAGAGATATTCAAAGGAAGTGACAATTTATGTCCAAACTTTCGATCAAACCTGAATAACTGACTCAATTTGTCAATCATGAATGAGATTCTGGATGAAGCTTTTAAGATCACATCTGATCAAAGGACGAGATGAGTAAGGGTGCACAGTGATTGTCAAAGCTCGACTGCTGGTAACTGGTGAGATTTATCTGCATGAAAGGAGTTACAATGAAAGGTATCTTATGATAATCGGAATTTTTTAACATCGTGAAGTCCATTTTTATGAATTGTAGACTTAATGCTTAAATTATGTTATACTTACTCACTCCTCATTGTTTGACAAACTGACCAACCTGAATACGTTGTGGCTGCAGAACAACCAGCTGCATAGGTTTTCCTCATCACTCAATCAGCCCCCAAAAGTACTCCACTATTGGGCCTCTATATTAATAACTTGCAGAAATACCATGATATGAAAAAGAAAAAAAAAGAAAGCCTTTTATTATTGCACTGGTTGAGAGAAGTCAAAAATATTAGGTTATATATTTCTTAACAGCAAAGAAAAAAAATTGAGAGCGATTGTGGCAGTGGTCTGTTGCCTATACACTGCTTGGGTTAAATTTATTTTGTCTGATTGAAAAAATTATAATCTTCCCATGGGTTTGGATCAATTTGAAGCACCGTTTACTTAATATTTTTTTTCTCTCCAGGGAGTATTTCCGTGTTTCAGGGTTGGACAGACAGAGTCAGCATTAGCCTATTATATATACCAGCAGATTACCTGCCCTGTGGGAAACCGTGTTCCAAGCATGCAACACATTATTCTGACACATCCCTTTATCTGGGCTGTGTGTAGGCAACAGATGGCTGGCCTTAATCGCTTAATAAAAATAAGCTGGGTTACATACATGAAGCAAAAGCATGCAAACCGCGTATGTGCATCTATAATAGAGTACATAGTAGTTATGTAGCTCGGATCATTCCAATTTAACCCCCCAACACCTTCCCCCTCCTCCCCCCTCCCCCCCCCCACTCCCCAAAGGAGGAAAATGCCAAGATGAGTGAAAATAATCCCTGAAAGTTTCAGCTTCTTAATCTAAATACTCTCAGACGAGGAGATGACACACACACACACACACACACACACACACACACACACACACACACACACACACACACACACGCCATTGCTGCGAAAATATATATATATATATATAAAACTCGCCAAGGCATTATTATTTGCATTATCTTATATATATTGTTGCTGTAATTCAAGTTCAAATCCCCACTCCTGACAACAATTTGTTGCGGGGGCCGGGTTCAAAAATCCCCCTCTTTGACAACAATTTGTTGCGTGATTCCCCTCGGTTAATACCGGAGAATCACGAATACCTTCAAGGTGCACGGATCAAGGGGCACGCGCATGCCGAAGAACCGCACGATCGAACCCTCACTTTCCCACACATTATGGGTGCCGAGCAGATTTGCACGGTGTGGAAAGCGGCGTTACCCCACGAGATTTATGGACATGAGTCCAGTCAAATTTGGTCCCGGATGATGCAAGGCTAATGGAGAAAAGCCGTACTGAACAGGTTGGAAAGTAACAACAGAATGTACAGCCTTTTATTTTGAAGTCACAGAGAAATAGAGACGAAGATACAGCTTACCAATTCTTACTTAATAATAACCCCGACTTGGCACCTTCACACTCTGACACACACACACAGGGAAAAAGGACACTGGTTAAGGGCGTACCGATGTACGTGCTGGGATTCCTCGCAATTGGCCACGTGGTCTGGTGTGCGCAGTTCGCAGTTCAATACCCGATCCGGATGTGCAGCCTGGATGAGGTAAGGTCCGAAGGACGAACCGCCACCTCGAAGTTGGCATGGACGAACTTAGCACAGGTGGATGAACTTCAGCGCAGGTGAGTCGTGTCGAAAGGCCAACGCTTGCAGGTCAGCCGGATGGCGCAAAAGCGATGGGTGTCGACGAAGAACAAAGGCCAAAACACGTGTCGTCTGGTGGAGCCAAAACAAGAGAGTCCAGAGCAGGGTGTCGTCCATGTGGCGAAATCCAAGGCAAGGAGAGAGGTCGTCCTGTGCGCGCGAAATCTCAGGCAAAGAGAAAATCGTGTCGTCCACCAGGCAAAGAGAGAACAGAGCAGGAGGTCGTCGACGTGGCGAAATCCACAACAAGAGTTCAGCACAGGTGGTGTAGCGCAGCAAAATCCAAAAGCAAAGAGAGTCATAATACGCTCCGCGTGGGCTATTATCAGACCTGCCCACGCCCTTCAAAATGTTCCAGAGCCTCCCATTGGCTGAAGCTTGTCGCATCATGGCGACGGGTTCCCGGCTCGCC
Organism: Myxine glutinosa; assembly: GCF_964187855.1. NCBI lineage: Eukaryota > Metazoa > Chordata > Myxini > Myxiniformes > Myxinidae > Myxine > Myxine glutinosa. The sequence continues at coordinate 19,870 of NW_027618498.1, read as the reverse complement.
ATTGGTCATATGCTGGCCTTCGATCTCTCCTCCCCCAATGAAGGTTTCATTCCTCCTTCCCTCTTTCATTCAGGGGAGGTTTCACTGTCCATTAGTCACGTGGGCCTGTGGTGTTGGCCACGCCTTCCTGCATATCTTAATGGCTTCCTTTAACCACACAAAGGTTTGACATCCTGCCTAACTCAACGCATATTTGATCTTTATTACTACACAATGGGAAAGGGCTAAACTTTACATTCAATAAGACATAACTGACTTCTGCAGGCTACATGTTGTCGTGCAATGAACTACAGGGGGTTTGCCTTTATGGCACAACCGCAACAATATATAAAAGAAAGTTTTTGTTTGTTTGTTTGTCTGCACAAGCTAATCTCTTGAACGGTGAAAGATAGGAAGAAACCTCCAATACAAAAAATGTCGGGACGGGCCCCGGGAAGGTTTTAGGCTAGGTGGCGAGGCCGGTTGAGGCCGCTTTGGCCGAGCTGGGCCCATTTCACAATTAAAGGCCGAGCTGAATTATGGTAGTCAATCTTCTACGGCCACAAGTAAAAGCTGAATTATAGTAGCAAATTCATTCAAAAAGAACTAAAAATGTCGGGATGGGCCCCAGGAAGGTTATAGGCTAGGTGGCGAGGCCGGTCGAGGCCGCTTAGGCCGGGCTGGGCCCATTTCGCAATTAAAAGCTGAGCTGAATTATAGTAGTCAATTTCTACGGCCGCGAGTAAAAGCTGAATTATAGTAGTAAATGCATTCAAAAATAACTAAAAATGTTGGGACGGGCCCCGGGAAGGTTATAGGCTAGGTGGCAAGGCCGGGCGAGGCCGGCTGAGGCCACTTCGGCCGAGCTGGGCCCATTTCACAATTAAAAGCTGAGCTGAATTATGGTAGTCAATCTTCTACGGCCGCGAGTAAAAGCTGAATTATAGTAGCAAATTCATTCAAAAAGAACTAAAAATGTCGGGATGGGCCCCGGGAAGGTTATAGGCTAGGTGGTGAGGCCGGTCGAGGCCGCTTCGACCGGGCTGGGCCCATTTCGCAATTAAAAGCTGAGCTGAATTATAGTAGTCAATCTTCTATGGCTGTGAGTAAAAGCTGAATTATAATAGTAAATTCATTCGAAAAGAACCCGGGCAGCGCCAGGTGCTTTCGGCTAGTTATTTACAAATGGTATTGAATTCAACATGAGGATGTTTCTTTTTGCTCCCTTTGAAAGTATTGTTGCGGATATGGGATTTGGCCTCCATCCATATCCGCTTGTAAATATTCCCCTATTTCCCCAATACTCCCCAACTATCCCCAATCCCCCATTCCCTAGTCCCATTGTCTGTAAACAACACTCTGTAGAACCGACCTTCCCCTTTTTTCCCCCATTAAATGTCGTGCCCAGGTTCATCGCATCTCACGTAGACAACTATAGGACATCTTGCTAGTTATTCTTAGTCTATGTCAGTTAAGGACTCGTTTCCATTAATTCTGACTCTTCGTTGCACCAGAATGTGATTGTATGGCACCGGTAGTAAGTTTAGGACCTCCCCATACCTCCTCCCATCTTCCTCATGAAACTACAACAACAACAACAACTACAACAACAGCGCGCGGGGAGTGTGCGTCCTCACTCCGGCTTGGTTAGCCGCCATTGCCCATGTGCTCGACGGGGTTACCAAATAGGGGCTCCCTGTCAGCTCCTCGTCAAGGGCGGAGCCCGGTAACCCCCCGCACCCAATAAGAAGCGGCGGGCCGATTCCATCTGGGGCGGAGCTAACGAGCCGAGGTTGTGTCACTCCCCGCTGGATATACGCAGCCACTTACCGGACGTGACGTGAGATGCGCCCCCAGCTTGAAGAGAACCAGACGCCACCTCCAGCGCGACGATACCTCCCTGCATCTTTTGGACCGCGCTATCCTGTCCCTGAGCCAAGGTGCACCTTGTGCTGTCCATCGACTACCTGCCCTTCCTTGCCATCAATCCCTGTGTGAGTCAGTCTTGTCCCGTTTATCTGTGGTCTGTCGGGGCTACTATAAGACCGTGATTAAGTGCCCACCTTCCTATGCTGTACCTCTTGTCCTTGTAATCTAAACGTTCTGCATACAAATATTATAACCTCCTCCGGAGGTCTTGAGAACTGTACCCCTGGTGTCGTGTCATCTAACCCAGCCGTTGTGTCCTTTCCTTAATTGATTTAGCATAGCGCGATTTGGCCAACGTTCGAGTATAATCGGGTAAACTGTGCAGACGCGGTCATACCAAACCGCTCGGTAAACTAACATCCAAAACCGCGTCTGTAACAGTATCAATTACTCTTTTTTCAGAGATAATTACTTGTTTGACATGTTACATATTTGACATAATGAAGGATTTATAGTAATCATGTTGAGTTGGTTATACAGTATTTACATAATATTTTAAATGTAATTATTTTCTCAACATATCAGTTATTTTAACTCCTGACTGAATGTTTTGAAATAATTTTTAGAATTCCTGTTTATTATACATGTAAAGGAAAATTAAAACTGTCAAAGTTTTGTCCAACACTCCCTGTTGCAGAAAATGCAGCTTGTTCTCAGTTAGTTGTAACAAGGTAAGTTTGGTGAGTTTATCAAATATCCCGCGTGGGAGAGACGTGAGCTTGTTTTGGTGCAAGAAGACTATTCTTAAGGGACAATAGATGTCCCATTTATTAGTGACTTCAATTATATTTGTGTGGAGAGGAGATTTGTTATTGTAAATATATTTTTAATTATTTCAGAGATTGTTTAGACATGTTAGGCCATCACATTTCTCCCATCTTTCATCATTCTCCTAATCTCCTATCATCTTGCATTAACCTCCTCAGCTTTTCTGCTATTTTCTTCATACTTCTTCTTATTGCAGACTTTGGATCTTCACATATTGTTCTGTTGAAAGTTGCTTCATTGGCACCATTCTGAAGCCACTCATAGACTTTCAAACGGGGAACAAGCTCATGAAAACTAATTTCACATATTTACAAATTTGTAACTTTTATTGTGGTTTCTTGTAATTCACATGAACGTAACTGGTATTGATTACTTAAATAATTTGTTGTTACTGTACAAAAAACCACAAACTGTTTTCTGCATATTTTCTTTGTAGTAAGTGGATATTACTTACTACGGTGTGTACCCTGGTTAGAATAGGTACACCGTATCCCTGCGTGTCGTAAGAGGCGACTAAGAGGGTTGGCGTCAGGAAGGGCATCCGGCCATAAAAACATTGCTTCAAAAAGAGAACCATGACAATTACAACTACATATGGGCAGGGTACAGCCCGAAGTGGAGATCGGTTTCTGAGGTTTGGGACATGGAATGTAGGGACAATGACAGGGAGATCAGGAGAAGTGGTGGAAGTATTGGTCAGAAGAAGAGTGGACATATGTTGTGTGCAAGAGACGAGATGGAAGGGAAGTGGTGTGAGAATGGTGAAGGGTAGGCAGGGACAGAAATACAAGTTTGTGTGGCAAGGGTGCCCGGAGGGCGTGAATGGTGTTGGTGTCCTGTTTTCTGAGGAGTTTGTAGACAGTGTGGTGAGTGTGACCAGAGTGAGTGATAGGTTGATGATGGTGAAAATGATGATTGGAAAGCTCTTGGTGAACATCATCTCGGGATATGCTCCGCAGGTTGGTTGGAGCGATGAAGAGAAGGACAAGTTCTGGTGTGCGATAGAGAAGCTGATGGAAAACGTGAAAGATGAGGAAGTTGTTGTGGTAGGAGGAGACCTAAATGGACATGTGGGAAGGAGTATGGACGGTTTTGAGGGAGTTCATGGGGGTTACGGATATGGTGTGAGAAATGGAGAAAGTGAAAGGATTTTGGAGTTTGCTGATGGAGCTGATTTGTTGATTTGTAATACTCAGTTCCAGAAAGAGGATAATAAGCTTGTTACATACACGTCCGGTGGGTCGACGACAACTGTTGACTACCTGATGGTGTGTAGGCGAGATAGGGGGCACCTCCGGGACACAAAGGTGATCCCGGGGGAGGAGGCTGTTTCACAGCACCACTTGGTTGTCTGCGACATAAGGGTGAAAGGTGCGAGGAGAGCTCGGCGGGTGAAGTACCAACCGAGAATGAAGGTGTGGAGGTTGAAAGAGGTGACAGTAAGGGAGGCATTAAAAGAGAGGCTGAGTCGGGTCGAGGATGATGTGGTTGAGCTTGAAAGTGGTTGGATGTCAATGAAAGATAGTCTGTTGGGAGCCGTTGGTGAGGTATGTGGATGGACAAAAGGACCACCGAGGCACTCGGAAACATGGTGGTGGGATGATGAAGTTGGAAAGGGGATTGACGAGAAGAGGAAGAAGTTCAAGGAGTAGCAGAAGGCGAAGGGTACGGGAGCAGAAAACGCAGAGCATGAAAGTTATAAGGCAGCCAAGAAGGCTGCAAAGAAAGAGGTAGCAAAGGCGCAGGAGACATGTAGGAAAATGTTCGGAGAACGCTTGGATTCGGAAGAGGGTCAGAGAGCGGTATTCAGGATTGCAAAGCAGATAGCGAAAGAGAGGTGTGATGTGATGGGGGTGAGTTGCTTGAAGGATGAAGTGGGACAAATCGTTGTGGATCCAGATGGGATTAAAGGAAGATGGAAAAGATATATGGAAATGCTGTTGAATACAGAGAATGAATGGGATGGCAACATAGAGAGTAACCCAGTTTTAGGACCGGCAGAGAAGATAACTGAGAAGGAAGTTGAGGAAGCGATAAAAGCAATGAAGAGTTGAAAAGCGGGAGGGCCGACGGGAGTTGTGGGAGATATGTTGAAGGCAGCAGGAAGTTGGGGTGTGAAGAGAATGACAGAGATCTGTAATCTGGTGGTGAAAGAAGGCCGCATTCCAGTGGATTGGGAACTGAGTACCCTTGTCCCTCTACAAAAGGGGAAAGGTGACCCTCTGGAGTGTGGCTCATACCGAGCGATAAAGTTATTGGAGTATGGAATGAAGGTATTGGAAAGGGTGTTGGAGAGGAGGATAAGGAAGAAGGTGAAGATCGACGAAATGCAGTTTGGATTTATGCCAGGAAGAGGAACGACAGACGCGCTCTTTATTGTGAGGCAGTTGCAGGAGAAGTACATGGAGAAGAGGAAGAAGTTGTTTCTTGGGTTTGTTGATCTGGAGAAAGCATTCGATAGGGTTCCACGCAAAGTATTGACATGGGCATTGAGGAAGTTAGAAGTGGAGGAATGGTTGATCAGAGTTGTGATGGCAATGTACAAATGAGCGCACACAGCTGTAAGGACGAAGGACGGGAACAGTGGTGAGTTTGAGGTGAAGATGGGAGTGCATCAGGGGTCGGTACTAAGTCCACTACTATTTGTAGCTGTGATGGTGGTGCTGGCTCGGACCGTAAAGGAGGGTTTACCGTGGGAGTTGTTGTATGCAGATGATCTGGTGTTGATTGCGTAAAGTATGGATGGACTGAAGGAAAAGATGAACAAGTGGAAGGAAAGTATGGAGACAAAAGGTCTGAAGGTGAATATAGGAAAGACGAAGGTGATGGCAAGTGGTAAAGCATGTGGTGAGGTGGAAAGAACTGGGAAGTGGCCATGTGCTGTGTGCAGGAAGGGTGTCGGAGTGAACTCCATTCAATGTACAATGTGCGCTGAGTGGGTTCATCAAAAATGTAGTGGTCTGAGAGGGTCATTAACCAGTGTGGCAGCTACATTCAAATGTAAGGTGTGCACAGAGGGAGCTGCAGATGGAGGAAATGTTGAGTTGGATCTTGGAGACGGCGTGAAGCTGGAAGGTGTGAAAACATTTTGCTATCTCGGAGACATGCTGAATGGAGAAGGTGGATCAGACTCGGCAACGGTTGCTAGAGTGAGATGTGCATGGAAGAAGTTTCGGGAACTGAGTGGCATGCTGATGAGGAGGGGAGAGTCGTTGAAGCTGAAGGGAAAGGTGTATGCTGCATGTGTGAGAAGTGTTATGATTTGTCGGAGCGAGACATGGGTCATGAATGTCGAGCAGCAATGAAGGCTGGAAAGGGTGGAAATGCGAATGGTTCGGTGGATGTGCGGAGTGTCGCTGAGAGAGAGGAAGACAAATGATGAATTGCGAAAGATGATGGGAATAGAGCCTGTGATTGATGCTGTGAAGAGGAACAGGTTGAGATGGTTTGGTCATGTGTTGAGGAAGGATGAAAGTGACTGGTTGAGAAGAGTGATGGGAATGAATGTAGAAGGAAGTAGAGGACGGGGAAGAGCGAGAAAGACTTGGCTGAAGATGGTGGAAGAAGAAATGCGGGCAAGGGGGTTAACAAGGAGAGATGCAGAAAATAGGGCAAAATGGAGAAGATTGTCATGGGGACCGCAAGGCTAACCCCCGCTCTTGCAGGGAAAATGGCCTTAAAATGCATATTGTTGTTGTTTGTTGTGTAAGTGGATATTACTAGCACATGATAATATTGTTGTGGCCACGGATTCCGGGCTCACAAAAGGTTAATCCGGCCCTGTATGTCATCTCTCAACATTGAAAAACAACTAAGTGTTCAAATGGCAGCAAGGATTCAAAACAGAAGAGCAGTTGTTTGTGGCAGTGGGTGATGTTATTCTCATACAGGTCAAGAATCACAGTTTCACAGGTCAAAAACTAGAACAGCACTCAATAGAGAGCAAACCTCCGCCTGGTTGGCCACATCATTCAATGGTGAAGAATCACTTAAACAATTATACTAGCTGGATCGGGATCTTCACCAAAATTGAATCGATTCTTGTCACACACACAACCTGTCCAACAAATTTCGCCGAAATCCATCCATAACGTTTTAGGATATCCTGCTATGTATCGTTTTTGGCCCAATCTCCCAATGGTGAAGAATCACTTGTATAACTAGAACAGCACTCAGTAGAGAGCAAACCTCCACCTGGGTGGCCATATCACTCAATGGTGAAGAATCACTTAAACAATTCTAGCTGGATCCGGATCCGGATCTTCACCAAAATTGAATCGATTCTTCCTTGTCACACATACAACCAACAAGTTTCGTCTAAATCCGTCCACAACATTTTGAGATATCCTGCTATGTATCGTTTTTGGCCCAATCTCCCAATGGTGAAGAATCACTTGTATAACTAGAGCGGCACTCGGTAGAGAGCATACCTCCACCTGGTGAGCAGTCCACGTTTTGCATCCCACTGATAGGCTGGATCTGGATTCGGACCTGAACCAAAATATAATCGGCTTGTTCTTGTCACGCCTAACCAACTCATCCACCAAGTTTATTCATAACTCGTCCATAACCTTTTAAAATATCATGTTATATATCGCTTTTCACCCGATCTCTCAAAGGTGAAGAATCAATTAAATTTTTTTATAATTCTTGAAGCCGAATCCATATTCAGATCTTCACCAAAATCGAAACGATTAGTCATTTTCACACACACAACCTCTCCACCAAGTTTCGTCCAAACCCGTCCACAACTCCTTAAGATATCCTGCTATATATCATTTTTGGCCATATACCTCAATGGTGAAGAAGCACTTTAAAATTATACTGACTGGATCCGGATCTTCACCAAAATTGAATCGATTCTACCTTGTCACACACACAACATGCCCAACAAGTTTCGTCCAAATCCATCCATCACATTTTGAGATATCCTGCTATATGCTGGTTTTAGCCCAGTCTCCCAACGGTGAAGAATCATTTAAAAAATTTAATAATTCTCATATCCGAATCCATATTCAGATCTTCATTAAAATTGAATATATCGTTCGTGTCAGACCCCCAAGCGGTCCACCAAGTTTCGTCCAAATCCGTCCACAACTTTTTGAGATATCCTGCTATGTATCGTTTTCGGCCCTATCTCCCAATGGTGAAGAATCACTTAAAAAAATTCGAGGAGCCGGATCCGAATCTGGATCTTCACCAAAATCTAAACATTTCGCCCTTGTCACATATGCTACATCTCTGGCAAATTTCGCTGAATCCGTCCACAACCTTTTGAGATATTTTGTTCACAAACGGACAGACAAATGAAAAATCGGTCAGAGGACTTGCTGAAATATACTTTTTAAAAATCGGCTATTTTGGACAAATACGGCGGCCGAACCACGTGACCGATGATGACGTCGTCATTATTTGTTTTCTAAACTAATTTATTCCTCGATTATGCTCAAGAAATTTCATCTTGATCGGATGAAGTTTTGTACTTGTCGAATTATGACGTCATAATGGAGGCACCTATGACATCATCATTAACATATTTTATTCCCCATGGAGAGTTCTTTACAATGAGCCATGTCTCAATTTTTTCTATTCAGCACTTTCGGAGATATAGAGGTGCAAAATTTTTCGGTTTTTCCAATATGGCGGCCGAACCACGTGACGGATGACGTCATCAATTAGGCACAGTCTATTCCAGGGCAAGACAAATGTGTTTGTAAAGTTTGGCGATTCTACATGCAACGGTGTAGACGCAGTGCTGCAAACAGACAGACAGACAGATGAAAAATCGGTCAGAGACCGAGGACTTGCCGCAATGTACTTTTTTATCGGCCATTTTGGACAAATATGGCGGCCAAACCACATGACCGATGATGTCATCATTGTTTTTTTCTCAACTAATTTATTCCTTGATGATGCTCAAGAAATTTCATCTGGATCGGATGAAGTTTTGTATTTGTCGAATTATGACGTCATAATGGAGGCACCTATTACATCATCATTAACATATTTTATTCCCCATGGAGAGTTCTTTACAATGAGCCATGTCTCAATTCTTTTCTATTCAGCACTGAGATATAGAGGTGCAAAGTTTTTCGGTTTTCCAAGATGGCGGCCGAACCACGTGACTGATGACATCATCATTATTTTTACGTCGTTACAGAGGAATGGGCTTATTTTAGCTGAGGATAATGACTGTACCTGAGTTGCTGTGCTGTCATGATTTACACCAATCATAACAAACAATTACTTTGCATAAATGTATTTGTTGTGTTTGTGATTGCCAACATGTGATTTGTGATTACCTACAATTGCCTACATTTTTATAGGCAATTTAGGTTGAAGATTTAGGTTGAATGTTTTTTTTTCAAGAAAGAACCCCTCTGCACATACATAGGGAGGGGTAGGTGCAGACTGGAAGTTTGGGACGATTACACCTCACCACCACGTAATTCAAAACACCTCACCACCAATTAATTTAAAACACCTCACCACCAAGTAATTCAAAACACCTCACCACCAAGTAATTCAAAATACCTCACCACCAAGTAATTTAAAACACTTCACAGCCATAAAACACGTAATAAACACACCTCACCACCACCAAATTAAAAACACCTCACCACCAAGTAATTCAAAACACCTCATCACCAAGTAATTTAAAACACTTCACAGCCATAAAACACGTAATAAACACACCTCACCACCACGAAATTGAAAACACCTCACAGCCATAAAACACGTAATAAAAACACCTAACAGCCACAAAATTAAAAACACCTCACCACCACGTCATTTAAAAACACCTCACCACCAAGTAATTCAAAACACCTCACCACCACATAATTAAAAACACCTCACCACCACGTGATTCAAAACCACCACAACGTTATTAAAAACACTTCACAACCACGGAAACAAAAGTTTGAGGGAGTCTTTAAGTGACAACACGGACACTGCACAGATGTGTAAATATATAGATAAATGACTGTACCCGAGTTGCCGTTTTGTCATGGTGTAAACCAATCATAATTCAAACAATTCTTTTGCACAAATGTATTTGTAATATACGTGATATCACATTTTATAAACAATTGAAGTTGAAAAAAAAACATTTCCCGAAAGAATTCCAAAAAAAAAAAAAAAAAATTGGAACATTTTTCAAAAAAAAATACCCTTAGGACATACCGCCGGGAGAGATATGTGCATACCAGAAGTTTGGTACGATTTCACAAAAGTTTGAGAAAGTAGTTCAGTTACAAGACCAGACAAGACAACACAGACACTGCACAGATATATATATATATATATATATATATATCTCCATATATATATATATATCTCCATATCTATAGATAGATAGATAGATAGATACATAGATAGATACATAGATAGATAGATACATATATATATATATATATAATTATATATATACAGCTTTTTTGTTGTGGTTTCCTGGTTTTCATTAATAAGGCGAAATTTAATTAATATGTAATAATAATTTACCATTTCTGACCCTGAGTATCAACCAGCTGAGGAGAGTTCCTGAAGGAGTTCTTGACAAGCTGTGTAAACTGGAAACACCGAGACTCGTTGAAAGCCAGCAATAGAACGTTTCTGATAAGATTGAGGTCTAAACCAAGCATTACATCACCAATTTGAAGGAATTTGCTGAATTCAAGCTGTTCGGGCTCATTCAAATTGTCATGCATAACTGATAAACATGGTTTATCCGTTTATCAGATAAACATGGCTAAAACTGGCAGCTTTCACTGAAAGATTCCAGAGTGTCCAGATGGTTTCAGTTTTGCTCTTGGTTTTGTGTGGGATTGAAAAAATGATGGCTCTTCATGGCCAAAACTTTGAAAATGTGCCCCATAGTTTCTTATTTATTCTTACATCATGTGTGATTAGGAAAGAAAAATCTACATGAAAAGAGTTCAGATGAAAGAAACTTGTCAAATATTTCAGGAATTTGTGTATAGGAGCCAAGAGTGTGTAAGAGTGTGTAAAGACTTTATGAACTACGAGTATATGTGAATGTTTCCGAAAATGTTTGATCACAGTTTCAAAAAAGTGAAACCCTGTATCGATAAGTGCGATGCCCATTTGGGAAATTCACTTCCATCTTCAGCACAAATGGAAGCAAATCTTCAGATTTTGACAAGCAGAGATCTTCATAGGAAGTGACAATTTATCTCCAAACTTTCGTTCAAGACTGAATATCATAACATTCCTTCTTAATTTGTCAATTATGAATCATAGCCTGGATGAGGCTTTAGATATCACATCTGATCAAGCGATGAGATGGGTAGGGGGTGCACAGTCATTGTCAAAACTCGACTGCTGGTAACTTGTTATATTTGTCTGTATATAAAAATGTTGCAATGAAAGGTATATCCTGATGATCGGAATTTTTAAACATGTTGAAGTATACGTTTATGGATCATATAGTTCATATAAAATAAAATAAAATAACCACATTTAGAGGCCATTTTTCCCCGCAAAGCGGGGGTTGGCCTTTTTCGGGGACCGTGGTTGTTGTTGTTTTTCGGTCCCCTTTTTTAAGCAATGTTATCTATCTAGCTGTACTTAAATGATGTAATACTTGTACTTCCTCTCTCATTGTTTGACAAGCTGACCAACCTGAAAGAGCTGTGGCTGCGAAACAACCAGCTGCAGAGTTTTCCCTCATCACTCAAACAGCCTCCAAATATACTCTACTAGCAGAAGTACCCGGCATTGCTGGGCGGGGGAGGGGAGGGGGTAGGGGAGGGGAGGGGAAGGGGAGGGGAAGGGGAGGGGAAGGGGAGGGGAATGGGGGGGAGGGGAGGGGAACGGGGGGGAAGGGAGGAGAGGGGAGGAGGGGGAGGGGGTGTGGGGGAGGGTGTGGAGGAGGAGGAGGGGGAAGGGTAGGGGAGGGGTAAGGGTAGGAGAGGGGAGGGGTAGGGTGGAGGGGGAAGGGGGGAAGGGGCAGGGGGAAGGGAGGGGGAAGGGGCAGGGGGAGGAGGGAAGGGGAGGGGGGAATGGGAGGAGGAAGGGTAGGGGCAGGGGGAAGGGAGGGGGAAGGGGCAGGGGGAGGAGGGAAGGGGAGGGGGGAATGGGAGGAGGAAGGGTAGGGGCAGGGGGGAGGGGAGGGAGAGTGGGGAGGGGAAAGAAGAGGGGGAAGGAGAGGCGAGGAAGGGGAGGGGGGAGGGGAGGAAGGGGAGGGCCAGTCAACAATGACGTTGCAGTTCTCATGGGAGGAGAGCAGCACATCAATCGCGACATTGTCCTGCATCTTCGCAACAACAGCACGAAGCGGATTTTGGAGACTCACCGATCCTGTGACGCCCTCCAGTACCGGCGTTGCCGCGCGGGGAAGGGAGACCTCTACATTCCCAACCCGTACATTCGCCCTCTCGACTCAAGCTCACTCGGACAAAAGCCTCGCACAAATTACACCATGAAGGCCCCATGGCCATGTCTATGCCACAAATCAAGTACGTGAGCGAGTCTGGCGCACTGAATTGAAAATATATAGAACGCTCATACTCCGTGAAAAGTGTAGCCGCCGTGTCGCCATCTTGGTTAGCACGACTCGACCAACTCGCTTCGCGGATCTCGTTTGTTTTTAACGTGTCCCAGATGTTAAAAGCGAGACAACTGTTAAAATGCCATTTTGTGCGGCAATAAACTGCTCCAATCGGTTGAGGAAGGGTTGTGGAAAGACGTTTCACAACTGTTTCAAAGACGTTTAATTCATGTCGCACAAAATCGACAAAATTCGACACAAAACACGATCGCACAAAAGGTGAAAAAACGCAATCGCTTTTCGCTCTGAATTACGTGCAAATGCGTGACGGAAATCACCATCGTTCAGCATCGAGTGCCGACCAAGATGGCGCCCGGTAGCTGCATCTCCACCTATGTGGTGTGAATGGCAATGGTCATTCTATATATTTTCAGTTCAATGGTCTGGCGGCGAGGATGGAACATCAACTGATCGCTCTGAGCGAATCAGCGAGCTGCTCTGGCACCGGCTGAGATTCCATGTATAATGTTCCTCGCTGAAATGCACTGAGGTAAATATGAATAAAAAATATGGATCTCGTCAAATATTTTAGGTAGGCCATGTCCTTCCCAGGTTCAATGGCCATGTCTATGCAAAATATCAAGCACGTGAGCCTCTCCGTTTAGGAGTCTATCGGTAACATATATATATATATATATATATATCACACACACACACACACACACACACACACACGGTGTTTTATTTATAGAGATTATTTGGACCTTCATATTAATAATTATATAACTAGTGTTACGGATTCATCACTTCCGTTGTTGTGGTTTTCATCCACTTGAAACATTTCTGGTTCCATGTATTATGATTATTGTGGTTTGAGGGAAATGACTGTTATTGTTGTCAAAAGGTAAACGGTAATGTTTGAAATGAAACCGGAACCGGACAACGACGAAGCGGAAGGAGAAGAAAAGAGGGTGGAGCGAGAGAGTCGGGGAAGAAGCTGGTTGCTTTGCGGTCTGGATCGAACGTTGTCGAGCAAGAGTCACGTACTTTGGGTTTCCTGGGAAAAAGGATTCCTGTGATAAGGCCGAGAAAAATATATTTCCGGTCTCTGGTAAGCGCGCGCATCGATTTTGACCCTGCGTGTCACAAATTTATTTTTTCTAAATATTATTTCCAACGGCACCGACAACAGCACGCGCCTGTTGTTGCCTGGCCGGCGCGCTATCTCGGGAAATACGGGAATGTGAGGGTCGCCATTAGTATTGACGTTAGCGCACGGTTCTCCCCTACAAAACTACGTTTAGATTGTCCAAATCCAACCAACCGTTCAAAAGATATGAGTAGTTTTGTGTGCCGTGACGTCATGAATCCAATCGGCTGGATATTCTCATTTATTTAAACGAAGACGTTCTTTGTCGGGTTCGTGTGAAGCAACCAGAAGGCCTAGAGAGCGGCGGGTGGTCACGTTAGTTAGGCCTGGATCCTATCTCGGTTGTCATGAAGTTGTAAGTGTCTGTACTAATCTGGTGGACTTGGAGAAGAGATCATGGGAGACCATCGGCCTGTTCGACCACTTGCGCATGCGGTGTTGACGCGATCGACGCATTGGAATGTTTGAGGGTACAGCAAGGCGATCTCGAGAACAAAATGGCAGTCTATAATATGCTTGAAGAACTTAATGATTTTCAGAATAAATACATTTTAAAATAACTTAAGCTAGTGTTCATTATTTACAAAAAAGGCCTCCAAGTCCCATTGGCTGTCTTTAATTTCTCTCTGGATGGTGCCACGGCAGATGAGGAGACCGCAAGGCATGAGGACACAAAAAACACCTTGCATATGTGCAATCCATGCTTTTCAAAAAAAGAAAAAAAAACCACATCGCCGCATCAATTCTGGAACTTTGGTCTGACCAGAGACCAGCAATATATTTTTTTCGGCCTAAAGTTGTTATCGCTGTGACTGATCATCCTGCGTGTCAGGTTTGGTGTTAGATTCCGAAGAATCATCGCCGGGTCGTTGCGACTCGAGGGCGAGCCGTCGGCATTTTGACTCACGCGCTTCAAGCAAACTTTCCTTGCTTCGTCAGCCGTTTCCACCGCTTTCAGACATATCTGTGGTGTGTGTGTGTGTGCACCGAGGCTTTTGACGATTACTTTGCGGCTCGCCGACCGTGAACAGTGAAAGTTCATACCTGGAGGGCGCCTTTGGATTTCCCAGTCGCCGTGAGTGCGCCTTTGTGCCACTTTAACCGCGTGACCTTTTTCTCCGCTTTGGCCGCGTGCGCCTTTGTGCCGTTTTGGGCGGCGTGACTGTGCCTGTCATCTGAACGAGATTCTGGTTTCGATTCGACACCGTTCCGATGATCATTGGAGGGGATCGGCTCTGAGCTCGAAGTCGGGAATATAGAGACATTGGGGAATGTTCTTTTTCCACTCACTTGGAGCACAGTGAGTTACCTTGTACTAGCTGATGGTACCATCATAGGAGATATATTGATTGTACTCTTGATTCCTATTATTATTGTACTGTTATTCTTGTGTGATTTTTAATACAATATTTGTTTGTATTATTGGTGTTTGTATTATTTGCAATTGGTGTGGTTTCACCATTGATTTTTGACACAGGATAACATATTTTTCTGCCGTGACTCCTTTCGGGGCTCGGAGGTACACCGTGACCAGGGGGTCGGGGAGGAGCACGTAACACTAGTCAAGGTTTTATTTAGTTACGAGCAAGGACCCATAAAATTCCACTTCATGTAAAATGTAACTTCAATACCTAAACCCTCCCCCTCTTCCCTTCCCTACTCTCCCCTGTTCCTTCCCCTCTCTCCACTACCCCACATTCCCCTCTCCCTTTCCCCTCTCTCCCATACTCCCCTTCCCCAACCTCCCCTTCTCTCCTCTCCCATCCTCCCCCCTTATCCCCTCCCATTTATTTTCCCCTCTTCACTATTCCCCCTCCCTCCTCACTTTCCCATCTCCATCCTCTCCCACCTCCCCCTCTGTCTTTTTTACTTTCTTTTTTGTAATTACATTTTTTGTTAGTGTATAGCATACAAAAGGCTGACAAAAGAACATCTTTTAAATGAAAGACATAAAATAGTGATCATGACTATTCATTGCATTCAAAACATAACTACAAATATCTCTTGGGAATTTCCCCCAGCAGTTGATTACGAGGAGTCATCCAAGGACGCAGCGACGTGCTGATCCACCGTATGCTCATCTATATATACTAGGGCATGCCCGTACGTGGGTGCCCGTTCCTTGCCAAAAAAAAAAAAAAACGCTACCCGTACGCTCTACCCCGCCCGTAAACAAAAAAAACAACGCTCTTCGCTTCCGCCCTTCGCTCTGACTGAATTGGGAGAAATAATGCGCATAAGAAATCGAGAAATTATTATTTTCTCCGGAAGAAATCGAATTACGAACCGTAATGGCGCACGCGCTCGGCTCGGCTCGCAACAACGCGTTCTGTGATTGGCTGCCGGAAGTGAAGTCTTCACTGTCCGGAAGGTCGCAAATCGCAGTTACGATGAATCGCAAATTAGTTTTAATTAGTTTTAAAACATAGTTTAACGCCAACATAGTTTGCCAACGTGAAATAAATGAATACGCTCTCAAATGTGCCGTCCGAGGCAGAGTCTGTTCGCCACGTTCGGCACACGTGATAGCTCGCTGCTCTCTGATTGGTTGAATCGTTTTTTGGACATAGCTCGGTAACTACTTGTCCGATTAATTTCAAACCTTGAAAAGGCACATCCTCGGGTCCCCAGCAATATACCTGGCAAGTTGCAAGTATATCGGACCCGTGGTTGTCGAGAAACAGCGGTCACAGACAAACAAACACACACACAGACATACACACATACACACACACACACACACACACAGAGATTAGTGGAATTATAGATAGACTAGGGCATGCCCGTACTATATATATATCTAAAAGTATATCCCCCCCCTCTATTTACATGCAATGGTTTGGTCCAAAGCGAACGGCTTGCGAGTACGGTGACAATCCCCCCCCTCTATTTACATGAAATGGTTTGGTCCAAAGCGAACGGCTTGCGAGTACGGTGACAATCCCCCCCCCCCTCTATTTACATGAAATGGTTTGGTCCAAAGCGAACGGCTTGCGAGTACGGTGACAATCCCCCCCCCTCTATTTACATGAAATGGTTTGGTCCAAAGCTAACGGCTTGGCGCTTGCGGAGTTTGGTAAAGAAATCGCCATCGCGTGCACAAATGCGCAGGAAAGCGAATGAATCGCAAATTAGTTTTAATTAGTTTTAAAACATAGTTTAACGCCCGAGCGAGTTTAACGCAATCGCAAATCGCATCGCAAAGCGAAAGAATCGCAAATTAGTTTTAATTAGTTTTAAAACATAGTTTAACGCCAACATAGCGCCAACATAGTTTGCCGACGGGAAATAAATGAATACGCTCTCAAATGTGCCGTCCGAGGCAGAGTCTGTTCGCCACGTTCGGCACACGTGATAGCTCGCTGCTCTCTGATTGGTTGAATCGTTTTTTGGACATAGCTCGGTAACTACTTGTCCGATTAATATGAAACCTTGAAAAGGCACATCCTCGGGTCCCCAGCAATATACCTGGCAAGTTTCAAGTATATCGGACCCGTGGTTGTCGAGAAACAGCGGTCACAGACAAACATACAAACATACAAACATACAAACATACACACAGAGATTACTGGAATTATAGATAGATAAAACAGTTTGTGTGTGTGTGTGTGTGTGTGTGTGTGTGTGTGTGTGTGTGTGTGTGTGTGTGTGTGTGTGTGTGTGTGTGTGTGTGTGTGTGTGTGTGTGTGTGTGTGTGTGTGTGTAAAATGTTACCGATAGACTCCTAAACGGAGAGGCTTACGTGCTTGATATTTGACATAGACATGGCCATTGAGCGTGGGACGATCATACTCAAATATTTGACGATCCATATTTTTTATTCATATTTACCTCAGCGCATTTCAGCGAAGTACCCGCTAATCTCAGCCGGTTCCAGAGCAGCTCGTTGATTCCCTCAGAGCGATCACGTGATGTTCCATTTCCGCCGCCAGACTGATTCGCTCAGAGCGATCACGTGATGTTCCATCCCGTCACACATCACACGTTTTTTCACCTTTTATGCGATCGTGTTTTGTATCGATTTTGTGCGATATGAATTAAATGTCTTTGAAACAGCTGTGAAACGTCTTTCCACAACCTTTCCGTAACCGATTGGAGCAGTTTATTGCCGCACAAAACGAGATCCGCGAAGCGAGTTGGTCGAGCCGTTTCGCTGAGAGCGATCACGTGATGTTCCATCCCGTCACACGTCACACGTTTTTTCACCTTTTATGCGATCGTGTTTTGTATCGATTTTGTGCGATATGAATTAAATGTCTTTGAAACAGCTGTGAAACGTCTTTCCACAACCCTTCCGTAACCGATTGGAGCAGTTTATTGCCGCACAAAACGAGATCCGCGAAACGCGTTGGTCGAGTCGTGCTGACAAAGATGGCGACACGGCGGCTTCACTTTTCACGGAGTATGAGCGTTCTATATATTTCAATTCAGTGCGCCCGTGATTTGTGGCATAGACATGACCATGGGCCTTCACGGTGTAATTTGTGCGAGGCTTTTGTCCGAGTGAGCTTGAGTCGAGAGGGCGAATGTACGGGTTGGGAATGTACGGGTCTCCCTTCCCCCGCCCGGCAACGCCGGTACTGGAGGACGTCACAGGATCGGTGAGTCTCCAAAATCCGCTTCGTGCTGTTGCGAATATGCAGGACTATGTCCGATTGTTGTGCTGCTCTCCGACCATGAGAACTGCAACGTCATTGTTGACTGGCCATCCCCTTCCCTCCCCCTTCCCCTCCCCCTCTGTCCCCCTTCCTTTCCCCCTCCCCCCTCCCCTTCTCCCCTCCCCCTCCATTTTCCCCCTCCCCTCCCCCTCCATTTTCCCCCTCCCCCTCCATTTTCCCCCTCCCCCTCCCTTTTCCCCCTCACCCTCCCCTTCCCTTTTCCTCTCCCCCCTCCCCCTCCCTTTCCCCCTCCCCCCTCCCCCTCCCTTTCCCCTCCCCCATCCCCCTCCCTTTCCCCCTCCCATCTCCCCCTCCCCTCCCCCTCCCCTCCCCCTTCCCCTCCCCCTCCCTTCCCCCTCCACCCTACCCCCTCCCCTTCTCCCCTCCCCCTCCCTTTTCCCCCTCCCCTCCCCACCCTTCTCCCCTCCCCCCTCTTCTCCCCTCCCCCCCATTCCCCTCCCCTCCCCTCCCCCCTCCCCCCTCCCCTCTCCCCTCACCTCCCCCCTCCCCTCCTCTTCCCTCTCCCCTCCCCTCCCCCCTTCCCTCCCCCCATTTCCCCTCCCCGCTTCCCCCCTCCCCTCACCCCTCCCCCTTCCCCCTCCCCTCCCCCTCCCCCCTCCCACCCCCTCACCCTCCCCCCTCCCATCCCTCACCCTCCCCCCTCCCCTCCCCCACCCTTCTCCCCTCCCCCCCATTCCCCTCCCACCCCCTCACCTGCCCCCCTCCCATCCATCACCCTCCCATCCCTCACCCTCCCCATCCCCCCCTCTTCCCTCTCCCTCCCCCTCCCCCCTCTCCCCTCCCCCCCTCTCCCTCCCCCCCCTTCCCCCTCCCCCTCCCTTCCCCCTCCACCCTACCCCCTCCCCTTCTCTCCTCCCCCTCCCTTTTCCCCCTCCCTCCCCCACCCTTTTCCCCCTCCCCTCCCCCACCCTTTCCCCCTCCCCTCCCCCACCCCTTTCCCCCTCCCCTCCCCACCCTTTCCCCCTCTCCTCCCCCACCCTTCTCCCCCCCCATTCCCCTCCCCTCCCCCCTCCCCTCCCACCCCCTCCCCTCCCCCCTCCCATCCCTCACCCTCTCATCCCTCACCCTCCCCATCCCCCCCTCTTCCCTCTCCCCTCCCCCCTCCATCCATCACCCTCCCATCCCTCACCCTCCCATCCCCCCTCTTCCCTCTCCCTCCCCCTCTCCCTCCCCCCTCTTCCCTCTCCCCTCCCCCCTCTTCCCTCTCCTCCCCTCCCCTCTCTCCCCCTCCCTCTCCCCTCCCCCCTCCCCCCCCCACTCCCTCCCTCTCCCCCTCCCCCTCCTTCCCCTCCCCTCCCCTCCCTTTCCCCTCCCCCTCCCCCCTCCCTTCCCTCACCTCCCTCCTCACCCTCCCATCCCCCCTCTCCCTCCCTCCCCTCCCATCCATCACCCTCCCATCCCTCACCCTCCCCATCCCCCCCTCTTCCCTCTCCCCTCCCCCCTCCATCCATCACCCTCCCATCCCTCACCCCCCTCCCCATCCCCCCCTCCCCCCCCCCCCCCTCCATCCCTCACCCTCCCCATCCCCCCTCTCCCCTCCCCCCCCCCCTCCCCTCCCCCCTCCCCCTCCCCTCCCCTCCCCCTCCCCCTCCCCTCCCCCTCCCCCTCCCCCTCCCCCTCCCCTCCCCTCTCCCTCCCCCTCCCCCTCCCTCTTCTCCCCCTCCCCCCTCCCCCTCCCCCTCCCCCTCCCCCTCCCCCTCCCCCTCCCCCTCCCCTCCCCCTTCTCCCCCCTCTCCCCCCTCCCACCCCCTCCCATCCCTCACCCTCCACATCCCCCCATCTTCTCCCCTCTCCCCCTCCCCCTCCCACTCTTCTCCCCTCCCCCCCGTTCCCCTCCCCTTCCCTCCCCCCCGT